>NC_088866.1:33061214-33110794 GCF_032884065.1 Artemia franciscana
TAGTTTTTTTTTCTTTTTAGTTTTTTTGTAGTTTTTACCTTCTTTTTAGTTTTGTTAATTTTTTTTTTTACTTGTGTCCTGGTCGTCATTTATACTCCCTGTGTCCCGGTGCTTTGTTGATTGCTAATCGAACATTCCTTTTGTCCTGGTCGCTTTCTCTTTGAGTGTCGTCATTTATTTTTTTCTTTTTTAGTTCTTTTAGTTTTTACCTTTTTTAGTTTTTTTTTAGTTTTTAGTTTTTTTAGTTTTTTACCTTTTTTTAGTTTTTTTAGTTTTTTAGCTTTTTTATTTTTTTTATTAGTTTTTAGTTTTTTTGTAGTTTTTGCCTTTTTTTTTAGTTTTTTGTCCTGGTCGCTTTCTCTTTGAGTGTCGTCATTTATTAGTTTTTTCCTTTTTTTTTTTAGTTTTTTATTGGTTTTTACCTTTATGTCGCTTTCTCTTTGAGTGTCGTCATTTATTAGTTTTTTCCTTTTTTTTTTAGTTTTTTATTGGTTTTTACCTTTATTTTAGCTTATTTTTCAGTTTTTTCCTTTTTTTTAGTTTTTTTTTATTTTTTATTTTTTTTAGTTTTTTACCTTTTTTTAGTTTTTTTAGTTTTTTTAGTTTTTTAGCTTTTTTACTTTTTTTATTAGTTTTTAGTTTTTTTTTGTAGTTTTTGCCTTTTTTTAGTTTTTTCAGTTTTTTTTTTAGTTTTTTATTGGTTTTTACCTTTATAGTTTTTTTAGTTTTTTAGCTTTTTTATTTTTTTTATTAGTTTTTAGTTTTTTTTTGTAGTTTTTGCCTTTTTTTAGTTTTTTCAGTTTTGACGTCACCTAATCCAGTTTTTTCAGGTGACGTCACCTGACACATCCATCCACACATCCATCCACACATCCACAGACAGACAACTTATTTTTATATATATAGAATATATATATATATATATATATATATATATATATATATATATATATATATATATATATATATATATATATATATATATATATATATATATATATATATATATATATATATATATATATATATATATATATATATATATATATATATATATATATCTATATTCACAGGTGGGACATAGGGACACAACTACAATGGCGCGTAACTATTATGGCGCGTAACGACTTACGCGCGCGGGGGGGCTTGGGGGGGGGGGGGCGCGAAGCGCCCCCACCAACTAGGTGTTGGGGTGGCGCGAAGCGCCACCCCAACAGCTAGTATATATATATATATATATATATATATATATATATATATATATATACTAGCTGTTGGGGTGGCGCTTCGCGCCACCCCAACCCCTAGTTGGTGGGGGCGCTTCGCGCCCCCCCCAAGCCCCCCCGCGCGCGTAAGTCGTTACGCGCCATAATAGTTACGCGCCATTGTAGTTGTGTCCCTATGTCCCACCTGTGAATATAGATATATATATATATATGGTTTTAACTACGTAAAACTTGCGAATATACAACATTCTTTGCTGTCCCATTGTCTTTGCATATAAATAGATTGTCAGGTTATCCCCCTGTTTCCCCCGGTGTCCCCGTTGTAGTTGTGTCCCTGTGTCCCGGTCGTTATTTATATTCCCTGTGTCCCGGTCGTCATTTGTATCCCGGTGTACCGGTCTGTATATACATTCGTTTTTTAGTTTTGTTTTTCTCCTTTATTTTTTTCCTTTTTTTTTCTTTTTTAGTTTATTTAGATTTTTAGATTTTTTAGTTTTTTTATTAGTTTTTAGTTTTTTTTTCTTTTTAGTTTTTTTGTAGTTTTTACCTTCTTTTTAGTTTTGTTAATTTTTTTTTTTACTTGTGTCCTGGTCGTCATTTATACTCCCTGTGTCCCGGTGCTTTGTTGATTGCTAATCGAACATTCCTTTTGTCCTGGTCGCTTTCTCTTTGAGTGTCGTCATTTATTTTTTTCTTTTTTAGTTCTTTTAGTTTTTACCTTTTTTAGTTTTTTTTTAGTTTTTAGTTTTTTTAGTTTTTTACCTTTTTTTAGTTTTTTTAGTTTTTTAGCTTTTTTATTTTTTTTATTAGTTTTTAGTTTTTTTGTAGTTTTTGCCTTTTTTTTAGTTTTTTGTCCTGGTCGCTTTCTCTTTGAGTGTCGTCATTTATTAGTTTTTTCCTTTTTTTTTTTAGTTTTTTATTGGTTTTTACCTTTATGTCGCTTTCTCTTTGAGTGTCGTCATTTATTAGTTTTTTCCTTTTTTTTTAGTTTTTTATTGGTTTTTACCTTTATTTTAGCTTATTTTTCAGTTTTTTCCTTTTTTTTAGTTTTTTTTTATTTTTTATTTTTTTAGTTTTTTACCTTTTTTTAGTTTTTTAGTTTTTTTAGTTTTTTAGCTTTTTTACTTTTTTTATTAGTTTTTAGTTTTTTTTTGTAGTTTTTGCCTTTTTTTAGTTTTTTCAGTTTTTTTTTTAGTTTTTTATTGGTTTTTACCTTTATAGTTTTTTTAGTTTTTTAGCTTTTTTATTTTTTTTATTAGTTTTTAGTTTTTTTTTGTAGTTTTTGCCTTTTTTTAGTTTTTTCAGTTTTGACGTCACCTAATCCAGTTTTTTCAGGTGACGTCACCTGACACATCCATCCACACATCCATCCACACATCCACAGACAGACAACTTATTTTTATATATATAGATATATATATATATATATATATATATATATATATATATATATATATATATATATATATATATATATATATATATATATATATATATATATATATATATATATATGTATATATATATATATATATATATATATATATATATATATATATATATATATATATATATATCTTCTATATATATAAAAATAAGTTGTCTGTCTGTCTGTGGATCAGGTGACGTCATGTTTCTGTGTTGACTGACGTCATGATATTAGGAATATAAATGACGACCGGGACACAGGGACACAACTACAACGGGGACGCCGGGGGCACAGGCGGGATATATAAATGACGACCGGGACACAGGGATTGTTCGAATAGAAATTACAGACCGGGACACCGGGACACAAATGACGACCGGGACACCGGGACACAGGGAATATAAATGACGACCGGGACACTCAAAGAGAAATTACAAACTGGGACACCGGGACACAAATGACGACCGGGACACAGGGAATATAAATGACGACCGGGACACAGGGACACATCATTAGAATAATGAGGTATAGATCTGAATACGGATTGTTTTTCCCATGGACAATTATGTGTTGCATGTTCAAGAGTCAGTAAACCTGAAAATCTATTTATATGCACAGACAATGGGACAGCGAAGAATGTTGTATATTCGCATGTTTTACGTAGTTAAAAACATATATTTATATCTATCTCTATTCACAGGTGGGACACAGGGACACAACTACAATGGCGCGTAACTAATATGGCGCGTAACGACTTACGCGCGCGGGGGGGCTTGGGGGGGCGCGAAGCTAGTATATATATATATATATATATATATATATATATATATATATATATATATATATATATATATATATATATATATATATATATATATATATATATATATATATATATATATATATATATATATATATATATATATATATATATATATATATATATATTTATATATAAATATATACATATATATATATATATATATATATATATATATATATATATATATATATATATATATATATATATATATATATATATATATATATATAATATAATATATATATATATATATATATATATATATATATATATATATATATATATATATATATATATATATATATATATATATATATATATATATACATATATATATATATATATCTATATATATATATATATATATATATTTATATATATATATATATATACATATATATATATATATATATATATTTATATATATATATACATATATATATATATATATATATATATATATATATATATATATATATATATATATATATATATATATATATATATATATATATATATATATATATATATATATATATATATATATATATATATATATATATATATATATATATATATATAAAAATAAGTTGTCTGTCTGTGGATGTGTGGATGGATGTGTGGATGGATGTGTCAGGTGACGTCACCTGAAAAAACTGGATTAGGTGACGTCAAAACTGAAAAAACTAAAAAAAGGCAAAAACTACAAAAAAAACTAAAAACTAATAAAAAAATAAAAAAGCTAAAAAACTAAAAAAACTATAAAGGTAAAAACCAATAAAAAACTAAAAAAAAAACTGAAAAAACTAAAAAAAGGCAAAAACTACAAAAAAAAACTAAAAACTAATAAAAAAAGTAAAAAAGCTAAAAAACTAAAAAAACTAAAAAAACTAAAAAAAGGTAAAAACTAAAAAAAATAAAAAATAAAAAAAAACTAAAAAAAAGGAAAAAACTGAAAAATAAGCTAAAATAAAGGTAAAAACCAATAAAAAACTAAAAAAAAAAAGGAAAAAACTAATAAATGACGACACTCAAAGAGAAAGCGACCAGGACAAAAAACTAAAAAAAAAGGCAAAAACTACAAAAAAACTAAAAACTAATAAAAAAAATAAAAAAGCTAAAAAACTAAAAAAACTAAAAAAAGGTAAAAAACTAAAAAAACTAAAAACTAAAAAAAAACTAAAAAAGGTAAAAACTAAAAGAACTAAAAAAGAAAAAAATAAATGACGACACTCAAAGAGAAAGCGACCAGGACAAAAGGAATGTTCGATTAGCAATCAACAAAGCACCGGGACACAGGGAGTATAAATGACGACCAGGACACAAGTAAAAAAAAAATTAACAAAACTAAAAAGAAGGTAAAAACTACAAAAAAACTAAAAAGAAAAAAAAACTAAAAACTAATAAAAAAACTAAAAAATCTAAAAATCTAAATAAACTAAAAAAGAAAAAAAAAGGAAAAAAATAAAGGAGAAAAACAAAACTAAAAAACGAATGTATATACAGACCGGTACACCGGGATACAAATGACGACCGGGACACAGGGAATATAAATAACGACCGGGACACAGGGACACAACTACAACGGGGACACCGGGGGAAACAGGGGGATATAAATGACGACCGGGACAAAAAAACTAAAAAGAAATAAAAACTAAAAACTAATAAAAAAACTAAAAAATCTAAAAATCTAAATAAGCTAAAAAAGAAAAAAAAAGGAAAAAAATAAAGGAGAAAAACAAAACTAAAAAACGAATGTATATACAGACCGGGACACCGGGATACAAATGATGACCGGGACCCGGGACACAGGGAATATAAATGACGACCGGGACACAGGGACACAACTACAACGGGGACACCGGGGGAAACAGGGGATAACCTGACAATCTATTTATATGCAAAGACAATGGGACAGCAAAGAATGTTGTATATTCGCAAGTTTTACGTAGTTAAAACCATATATATATATATATCTATATTCACAGGTGGGACATAGGGACACAACTACAATGGCGCGTAACTATTATGGCGCGTAACGACTTACGCGCGCGGGGGGGCTTGGGGGGGCGCGAAGCGCCCCCACCAACTAGGTGTTGGGGTGGCGCGAAGCGCCACCCCAACAGCTAGTATATATATATATATATATATATATATATATATATATATATATATATATATATTCTAACTGGAATTGTCTTGTAACTTGTCTTCTAACTGGAATTATAATGAAATCTATCGACCTTTTTTGTAATTACTACAGGCTAGAGTTCGTACTTTATTGTAACCTAGTAAAGAACACACCATGGCATATAGTAACTTGAAGTTAAGATAATAGAAGCATCTTTTGAAAACTTACTTTTCTGGTGTATAGTGCCATGCTGAGGATCGCCTCTTACTATTCTTACTAAGGAAAACCCTTAGTAAGGGTATAACTTTATAATAAGATAATGCATTGTGTCGATAACAACGTTGGAGAAATCTT
Source organism: Artemia franciscana (assembly GCF_032884065.1). NCBI lineage: Eukaryota > Metazoa > Arthropoda > Branchiopoda > Anostraca > Artemiidae > Artemia > Artemia franciscana. The sequence goes on from NC_088866.1 coordinate 33,067,178, forward strand.
CTTTTTGGATGCGACAGGAGGTACTGGTAAGACATTTGTGATAAAATTGATTCTGGCATCAATTCGATAAAAAAATGACATAGCGTTGGCAATTGCGTCGTCCGGAATAGCCGCAACGTTGCTGCCTGGTGGAAGAACTGCTCATTCCGCTTTGAAATTGCCTCTGAATTTTCATTCTACAGAAACTCCCACGTGCAATATTTCCAAATCATCTGGGATGGGTAAAGTATTGCAGCAATGCAAACTTATTATTTGGGACGAGTGCACAATGGCACACAAAAAATCGCTCGAGGCTCTGGATCAATCTTTGAGAGATTTGCGAGGGAATTCGAAACCCTTTGGCAGCACATTAATATTGCTTGCGGGAGATTTCAGGCAGACATTACCTATAATACCTAGATCAACCGCTGCCGACGAAATGAATGCTTGCCTGAAAAATTCTAATTTATGGTCACACGTAAAGACATTAAAATTAACTACAAATATGTGTGTCCGATTGCAAAACGATGACTCTGGTCAAACATTTTCAGATCAATTGCTGGCAATTGGAAACGGAAAGCTCCCAGTAGACTCAATTTTAGGGCGTATACAACTGCCTGCTGAATTCTGTAATTTAGTGACGTCCAAAAATGCATTGGTTGAAAATGTATTTCCGAATATTCTAACCGATTATAAAAATTATAAATGGCTAAAAGACCGAGTGATTCTGGCAGCCAAGAATAAAGACGTCCATGAAATCAACAATATTGTTTTGACCAAGATTCGAGAGCAGGCAGTCCTTTACAAGTCAGTCGACACAGTTCTGGAACCAAATGAGGCGGTTAATTATCCATCTGTATTTTCAAATTCCCTGGATCTCCCAGGGTTTCCACCACACGTGCTACAACTAAAAATAGGCGTACCAATAATATTGTTACAAAATATCAACCCACCAAAGCTTTGCAATGGCACGCGACTTGCCTTAAAAAAAAAACAATGGAAAACGTAATAGAGGCAACAATCTTGACAGGGGCTTTTGAGGGTGAGGCTGTTCTTATTCCTCGCATCCCCATGATTCCAACGGATCTGCCTTTTCAATTTAAAAGATTGCCATTCCCAATTCGATTAGCATTTGCAATCACCATCAACAAAGATCAAGGGCAATCATTAGAAAAATGCGGTAGAAATCTTACTACAGATTGTTTTTCCCGTGGACAATTGTACGTTGCATGTTCGAGTGTCGGTAAACCTGACAATGTATATATATATATATATAAATAAGTTGTCTGTGTGTGTGTGTGTGTGTGTCAAGTGACGTCATGTTTGTGTGTCGACTGACGTCATGTTTGTCGACTGACGTCATTATAAGGATTGAGCTGTATGCGTCATGAAGTTGTTTGTCGACTGAGGTCATGTTTGTCAACTGATGAAATTACATACCGGGACACCGGGACACAAATGACGAATGGGACACAGGGAATATAAATGACGACCGGGAACCTCAAAGAGAAATTACAGACTGGGACACCCGGACACAAATCACGACCGGGACACAGGGAATATAAATGACGACCGGGACGTAGGGACACAACTACAACGGGGACGCTGGGGGCACAGGCGGGATATATAAATGACGACCGGGACACAGGGATTGTTCGAATAGAAATTACAGACCGGGACACAAATGACGACCGGGACACCGGGACAAAGGGAATATAAATGACGACCGGGACACTCAAAGAGAAATTACAAACTGGGATACTGGGACACAAATGACGACCGGGACACAGGGAATATAAATGACGACCGGGAAACATGGACACATCATTAGAATAATGAGGTATAGATCTGAATACGGATTGTTTTTCCCATGGACAATTATATGTTGCATGTTCAAGAGTCAGTAAACCTGACAATCTATTTATATGCACAGACAATGGGACAGCGAAGAATGTTGTATATTCGCATGGTTTTACGTAGTTAAAAACATATATATATATATATATATATATATATATATATATATATACTAGCTGTTGGGGTGGCGCTTCGCGCCACCCCAACACCTAGTTGGTGGGGGCGCTTCGCGCCCCCCCCAAGCCCCCCCGCGCGCGTAAGTCGTTACGCGCCATAATAGTTACGCGCCATTGTAGTTGTGTCCCTATGTCCCACCTGTGAATATAGATAGATATATATATATGGTTTTAACTACGTAAAACTTGCGAATATACAACATTCTTTGCTGTCCCATTGTCTTTGCATATAAATAGATTGTCAGGTTTACCGACTCTTGAACATGCAACATATAATGGTCCATGGGAAAACAATCTGTATTCAGATCTATACCTCATGATTCTAATGATTGCCCTTGAGCTTTGTTGATGGTGATTGCTAATCGACCATTCCCTGTCCCGGTGTCCCGGTCGTCATTTACATCCCCCTGTTTCCCCCGGTGTCCCCGTTGTAGTTGTGTCCCTGTGTCCCGGTCGTCATTTATATTCCCTGTGTCCCGGGTCCCGGTCGTCATTTGTATCCCGGTGTCCCGGTCTGTATATACATTCGTTTTTTAGTTTTGTTTTTCTCCTTTATTTTTTTCCTTTTTTTTTCTTTTTTAGCTTATTTAGATTTTTAGATTTTTAGTTTTTTTATTAGTTTTTAGTTTTTTTTTCTTTTTAGTTTTTTTGTCCCGGTCGTCATTTATATCCCCCTGTTTCCCCCGGTGTCCCCGTTGTAGTTGTGTCCCTGTGTCCCGGTCGTCATTTATATTCCCTGTGTCCCGGTCGTCATTTTAATCGAACATTCCTTTTGTCCTGGTCGCTTTCTCTTTGAGTGTCGTCATTTATTTTTTTCTTTTTTAGCTCTTTTAGTTTTTACCTTTTTTAGTTTTTTTTAGTTTTTAGTTTTTTTAGTTTTTTACCTTTTTTTAGTTTTTTTAGTTTTTTAGCTTTTTTATTTTTTTTATTAGTTTTTAGTTTTTTTGTAGTTTTTGCCTTTTTTTTTAGTTTTTTTAGTTTTTTAGCTTTTTTATTAGTTTTTAGTTTTTTTTGCCTTTTTTTAGTTTTTTTAGTTTTTTAGCTTTTTTATTTTTTTTATTAGTTTTTAGTTTTTTTTGTAGTTTTTGCCTTTTTTTAGTTTTTTCAGTTTTGACGTCACCTGATCCAGTTTTTTCAGGTGACGTCACCTGATCCACGATCCACAGATCCACAGACAACTTATTTTTATATATATAGATAGTTTTTTTTTTTTACTTATGTCCTGGTCGTCATTTATACTCCCTGTGTCCCGGTGCTTTGTTGATTGCTAATCGAACATTCCTTTTGTCCTGGTCGCTTTCTCTTTGAGTGTCGTCATTTATTAGTTTTTTCCTTTTTTTTTTTAGTTTTTTATTGGTTTTTACCTTTATTTTAGCTTATTTTTCAGTTTTTTCCTTTTTTTTTATTTTTTTTTTATTTTTTATTTTTTTTAGTTTTTTACCTTTTTTAGTTTTTTTAGTTTTTTTAGTTTTTTAGCTTTTTTACTTTTTTTATTAGTTTTTAGTTTTTTTTTGTAGTTTTTGCCTTTTTTTAGTTTTTTCAGTTTTTTTTTAGTTTTTTATTGGTTTTTACCTTTATAGTTTTTTTAGTTTTTTAGCTTTTTTATTTTTTTTATTAGTTTTTAGTTTTTTTTGTAGTTTTTGCCTTTTTTTAGTTTTTTCAGTTTTGACGTCACCTGATCCAGTTTTTTCAGGTGACGTCACCTGATCCACCCATCCATCCATCCATCCATCCATCCACAGACAGACAACTTATTTTTATATATATAGATATATATATATATATATATATATATATATATATATATATATATATATATATATATATATATATATATATATATATATATTCACAGGTGAGACACAGGGACACAACTACAATGACGCGTAACGACTTACGCGCGCGGGGGGGCTTGGGGGAGGGCGTGAAGCGCCCCACCAACTAGGTGTTGGGGTGGCGCGAAGCGCCACCCAACAGCTAGTCTATTTATATGCACTGACAATGGGATAGCGAAGAATATTGTATATACGCAAGTTTTACGTAGTTAATTTGTATTGTATATGTATATCTATCTATCTATCTATCTATCTATATAAAAATAAGTTGTATGTATGCATGTTTGTTTGTTTGTAAAAAGAGCGTTTGCATATGACGTCATTATATGTATATAAGGCTTTGTATATGCACAGACAATGGGACAGCCCAGAATGTTGGATTTTCCTCGTTAGGGACGGTAAGTCTCCTACAAAGGGGTTTTGGACAAGACGGTTCTAATCGTGTACTTCTTGTTTTGATCTGATACTATTTTCAGGATTTATGGACTATCACATTTCTTAGTATTGGACTTAATCGTCTCATACTAAGTTGCTAACTACCGCTGCAACCAGAAACAATTTGAGCGTTTTTTGATGTTATGACGTGACCACAGGCTCGATACAGCCACGCTGGGAAGAATACGAATTCTTTCTTAGAGGTGTGACCTATTTAGATCGTTCTTGAGGCCATAAATGTCAATTTGCCACTTTTAAGAAGAGAAAAAACTGTGTAGCAGATTTCGAGGCCGGCCTCTGGCATGGTTACAAGACAGGCTTTTATATTCATTGTCACTTATCTTGTAATCGTAGACAATGTGAGCCGCTTCTTGATGCCATGGTGTTACCATAGGTTCGGAACAGCAACCATGAGAAAAATACAAGTTCTTCCGTAAAGTTGTGACCATTTTACATCGTTTTAGTTGCCAGAAATGGCAATATGCCAGTTAAAAAAAAAACATGTAGACGATTTCGAATCTGGTCCCCGGCACTCGGCATGCGGTAGGCTTGTGTATATTGATTATCATCGTAAGTAGAAACCTCTAAATGAGTCAGCTTTGTTTCCTACTCTTTCATCGGGGATATGGAGGGTTGTATATATTGATTATCATCGAAAGCAGAAACCTCTAAATGAGTCAGCTTCATTTCATACTCTTCTGTTGGGGATATGGAGGGTTCCCCAGGGAACACAGATAGTTGAAGGGTCCCTATGACCTGTAATGAACAGTTGTGTATATTATATCATCCTTGTCAATGTGTACTGGTTTTTGCGTGACATTTTGCTGGCGTCCAAGATTGTAATGTCGTTGTTGTCCTAACATATTTGTCGTCTTCATATTAATATTTGACCCGTTCTGATTTTTGTTGTTGCTTGTCTTCTAACAGCACCATTCTTTTTTTCACTCCATTTTTGACACATTTGGATACTAGCTTTCTTGCAATTGCTTGTAAGTCTCACCGTCGCTTATATTTTAACCATATATATCCTTGTTCTCGCTGTGTATATATCCTTGTTCTTCATATATATCCTGTGACATATTTTTCAGCAGCATTTGTCTTTGTTCTTCACTTTGGTTTTTGAGTAGTTTTAATTCTTGCTGGTGCTTATCTTCGAATTGTATGTTTCTTTGTTCTTCACTTTTGTTATTGGCTCGTTGTAATCGTTGTTGATGGAAGTTTTCTGACCGTATATGCTTGTTCTTCGTTTGTGTTTATCATTACTTTAGACGTTTTAGTATGCTTTACCTTAGCTGCTCAGATAGGTCTCGTCGCGTTTGATATTCTAGGTTGTTCTATTGTCCTCTTGGCATTATGAGATTACTTAAAACCCCTTGTGTAAATAGATTAATTACACTGTGTAGTTGTCTTACACTGATTACAATGATGTCCTTTTTGTAATGTTGCGTGTGTCATAGATGTAAAATGGATACTTCCTCTCCTGTGGAGGACGGAAATTATTCATTTCATTCTCTTGAAATATACTCAGAGATATGACGTCAATCATATAACTTTTCTTGTCAATCATATGTTTCTTGTGTAATTTTGTCTACATCATAGACAGTGAAACAACACAACCACTACTTAGGCACATATGAAGCATGTATGCTTTTCCAGTGTATTCATAAAAAAGAGGTCACTCACATAAATATTTTTTTTTTTCAAAAATTAAGGCTTTTAACAATTTTTTCAAACTTCTGACCTGAATAATTTTTTTTTTTTTAAGCCAGAGAATCCCAGAATGCCGATTTTCCCGAAAGTTTTTGCTGCCGTTTTGAGAAAAATAAATAAATAAATACATACCCAATTATTGCTCGTTTATAAAGATAGTATATATATATATATATATATATATATATATATATATATATATATATATATATATATATATATATATATATATATATGTATATATATATATATATATATATATATATATATATACTAGCTAGTTGGTGGGGCGCTTCGCGCCCCCCAAGCCCCCCTGCGCGCGTAAGTCGTTACGCGCCATATTAGTTACGCGCCATTGTAGTTGTGTCCCTGTGTCCCACCTGTGAATAGAGATAGATATAAATATATGTTTTTAACTACGTAAAACATGCGAATATACAACATTCTTCGCTGTCCCATTGTCTGTGCATATAAATAGATTGTCAGGTTTACTGACTCTTGAACATGCAACATATAATTGTCCATGGGAAAAACAATCCGTATTCAGATCTATACCTCATTATTCTAATGATGTGTCCCTGTGTCCCGGTCGTCATTTATATTCCCTGTGTCCCGGTCGTCATTTTTGTCCCGGTGTCCCAGTTTGTAATTTCTCTTTGAGTGTCCCGGTCGTCATTTATATTCCCTGTGTCCCGGTGTCCCGGTCGTCATTTGTGTCCCGGTGTCCCGGTCTGTAATTTCTATTCGAACAGTCCCTGTGTCCCGGTCGTCATTTATATATCCCACCTGTGCCCCCGGTGTCCCCGTTGTAGTTGTGTCCCTGTGTCCTGGTCGTCATTTATATTCCCTGTGTCCCGGTCGTGATTTGTGTCCGGGTGTCCCAGTCTGTAATTTCTCTTTGAGGTTCCCGGTCGTCACTTATATTCCCTCTGTCTCGGTCGTCATTTGTGTCCCGGTCTGTAATTTCTCTTTGAGTGTTTTTTCTTTTTAGTTTTTTTTTTAGTTTTTTACCTTTTTTCTTTTTTCAGTTTTCTTTTTCTTCTTTATTTTTCAGCGTCACTATGAAGTACATATCGACGAACCTTTGTTTTTTTAACTTAAATCTGGTAGGCATTGATGACCTTATCCAAGTCAAAATCCCAAACCCAATCATCATCGCTATCATTTTCAGTTTTGATATGTTTTGACTCTCGCTGTCCAGGTGGATTTTCATCTAACTGCGCGGTTTTGCGTTCTTTAGCCGCAAGCCTGTTTTCTTGCTGTTCTTGTGATTCCTCGGAACGCTTTTTTTTCTTACTTTCTCTATCAGCAGCAAGTTTTTTGGCATAAACTCTTTGAGCAGCTTCCTCGGCTGTTGCCATTGTAGGTTCTTCAGTCATTTTACAATTAAACATTTTTCCGTGAACAAATGTCTTAAATACCGTTAATGACGTCACCGTCAAAGCAAAAATGACGACAACTAATTTCATGACGTCAGTCAACACAGAAACATGACGTCACCTGATCCACAGACAGACAGACAACTTATTTTTATATATATAGATATATATATATATATATATATATATATATATATATATATATATATATATATATATATATATATATATATATATATATATATATGACCTATGTGATTGTATGGATGAGTAGGGTTAAGGCCTCATTCAAGTGCTGATCTACATTAATCACTAATGTAGGAAAACAGTCTTCCCTTTCTCCTTCTAATATATATATATATATATATATATATATATATATATATATATATATATATATATATATATATATATATATATATTTGACCTATGTGATTGTATGGATGAGTAGGGTTAAGGCCTCATTCAAGTGCTGATCTATATTAATCACTAATGGAGGAAAACAGTCTTCCTTTTCTCCTTCTGTCTTCCTTTTTTTTTTTAATGAGTTTGTGCTGTTGCATTGGTGATTTCCCTTTTCATTATATATTTACACACACACACACATATATATATATATATATATATATATATATATATATATATATATATATATATATATATATATATATATATATATATATATATATATATATGGTGGATTTCGTCCGGAATGAAGCAGACCTTGGTCTGCTGACCACATGCCACTGGATATGGGGAATCCCTTAACTAAACGCTCCACGCAAAGGGTGGCCTTGACCTCACAAGGTGGGTAGACCACCCCAGGGACACTCAATAGTTAGACTCCTCTAGATAATCAGGTCCCAGGCCTCTGGTCGGTTGGGCTTCTGACCCTCCACTTGAACCTAATTGCAACGAATAGTGATGTTACTGCCTCGGATGATCGATCTTCTTTTTACCCGTCAAGACCTCAGCATGTCCCCGGACCGATATTCGACCATCGTTTGAACCTTATTGACCAAGGTGGTCTTCTTCTTCTAAAACGTTCTAACCCTTAACTTTCCTGGAGCGAAGTCAATGCTTGCGCTAGAACTCAAGCGTTTTGGTGTGGCTGTAGCAGGCGTAACTGAAGCTCGTCTTATAGGAAACGACTCTGGAGACATTGGTGAAGGCTATCACCTAATCTGGTCGGGTGATCAGAGAACCAAAACTAATGGAGTCGCACTTGTGCTAGATTCTCGGACCAGGAGGTACCTCCTTTCTTACGAGCAAATATCAGACAGGATACTAACAGAGCAAATCCAGCACAAACATGGAAAATGGACCATCATTGTCTGCTACGCCCCAACAAACCAAGCCTCAGATGAGATGAAAGATCGTTTTTACGCCCAGCTGTCTAGCATCCTAGCAAAAGTATCCACTCATAACGTTTTAACCCTTCTTGGCGACTTCAACGGCACTGTCAGAGATACAGACGGCATTTGGAACAATGCTCTAGGACCTGTAATACCCGACTGTTTGAACGACAATGGGTTAAGACTCCTTCAGCTGTGCAACATGCACGATCTCGTGATCACCAAGACACTTTTTCAAAGCAAAGAAGTTCACAAATATACCTGGTAGAGCAATGACGGACGAACAAGAAAGATGTCGGACTACACAATCGTGCCCTGACGCTGGCGTTCCTCTATAACTAATTGCCGAACTTACAGAAGTGCAGAATTGGGAAACACTGACCACTGGCTTGTTGTTTCTAACCTTAGACTACGCCTGAAAGCGCAGAAAAGTGATCACCGTCTCCCCAAATTAAACCTGAACAATCTCGCAAACTCCAACACGCGCCAGGTCTATGCTGTCTCCTTCTCAAACCGTTTCGACTGTCTTGGTCAAATTTCAGAAGGACGGTGTATTACTTTCAGCTGAAAGTACTATCGGTGTCTGAAGCCCAGAAAAAAGTCCTGGATATTGCAGGAAACTCTAGATGTTATTGAACAGTGTTGCAAAGCACGCCTAAGGAAGACATGGTTACCTACAGACGTCTAAACGGCATAAGAAATAAATCCCTCCACAGAGACAGAAAGCTGTTCACCGAGAAAAAGGCCACCGATCTCGAGGAGGCCGCCAGAAAGGGTGACACATACGCTCTATACAAACACTTTCAGGATCTTACAGATGGAAAGCCATCCTCCCTAGTCCCTATCACATCTAATGATGGAAATATACTCACTGACGAGAGCACTCAACTGTCTGCCTGGAAGGATCACTTCTCTTCACTTCTAAGCCTGGATTGTGTTAGCCAGCCCGACCCTGACCGTCTTCAAGTTGTATCCAGCATGAGGCCCCGTGTCAAAGTGTACAACACCCTTTAGCTTCTACAGAAATCCTGAAATGTCTGAAACGGGTGAAAAACAACCAAGCCCCAGGAGCCTGTGGTATCCCTGCAGAACTGCTGAAATATGGTGGGGCAGTGACCCTTCTCTGGCTCCAAGTACTGTTCTCCATAGTATTTCGTACAGAATGGATTCCAAAAGACTGGTGAGTGGGCATCATTCTGCCTCTCTAGAAACGGAAAGCAGTCGCAGAATCTGCTCCAACTATCGTGGCATCACACTCCTCTCTGTGCCCGGAAAACTCTTCCTTATGACCCTCCTGGAATGCTTTACCACTTTCCTCAGAAGCCAACAGGCTGGCTTCATGCCAGGAAGGTCCACCGTGGAGCAAATATTCATAATGCGGTAGCTGATAGAAAAGACTCGAGAATTTCAACAAAAAGCATGTGTTGCCTTTGTGGATTTCAAGGCTGCTTTCGATCCGGCAATCACTCTGGCTCATATTGAAAACAACGGGACTACCAGTGAAGTACTGCAACCTTTTTGAGCGGCTCTACGAAGGGACTGAGAGCTGCGTGTAAGTCAATGGCAGACGTAGCTCATCTTTTGAAATCAATACTGGAGTCCGTCAAGGCCGTGCTGCTGCTTCAGAGCTATATAATTGTGTCATCGATTACATTATGACTCGGACCATAAACCACCTCCATTTTGGGTTACATTACGGAGATAGAGTACTTTCAGACGCTGAATATGTCGATGACCTTGCTCTTGCCTCCGATTCACTGTCGAAGCTCACAGAAGCTCTACAGATCCTTGCTGATGAAGCCTTAAAGATAGGGCTGTCGATTAATTGGCAGAAGACAAAAGTGATGTTTTTGAACCCGTTACTCACCGCTTCCACCGCCAGCTCTAATGGTCAGTGACAAACCAGCTGAGATTGTTGAGGAATTTACATACCTTGGCTCTATCCTCTCAAATGACGGATCAATCCTCAAAGATCTAATGCACAGAATCGCCAAAGCCTCAGCAGTAGTGGGAAGACTAAGTGCCCTTTGGAGGAAACCTTCTATCAGCCGTAGGACCAAGATGCGCATATACAATGCTTCGGTGGGATCCGTGCTTCTTTACGGAGCCGGAACCTGGCTTTTTTTTCATAGGTATATATTCTGGGGGTGATACCTGACACGGGGATACCATAGGTATTCTGTGGTAGGCACAACACTTGACTGGGTAGAGAATTTAAAGTGCCGAAACCCTACAGGCAAGTGTATTCTCCTGATGAGCCCTTGTGTTTGGTTGTTGCCTCTGAATTATTTGTCTTTACTGTTTTTATTGTTTGGCAAATGACGACTTATTCTTATTGACGACATGACTGCCTGTCCATGGATTATTATTTATGGTTGATTGTGTATGGCTATGCTGTTTGACCTTTGTGATTGTATGGATGAGTAGGGTTAAGGCCTCATTCAAGTGCTGGTCTATATTAGTCACTAATTTAGGAAAACAGTCTTCCTTTTCTCCTTCTGTCTCCCTTTTTCTTTTTTTTTAATGTGTTTGTGCTGTTGCATTGGTGATTTCTCTTTTCGTTATATATATATATATATATATATATATATATATATATATATATATATATATATATATATATATATATATATATATATATATATATATATATATATATATATATATATATATATATATATATATATATATATATATATATATATATATATATAAATATATATATATATATTTTTATATATATATATATATATATATATATATATATATATATATATATATATATATATATATATATATATATATATATATATATCTATATATATAAAAATAAGTTGTCTGTCTGTCTGTCTGTGGATCAGGTGACGTCATGTTTCTGTGTCGACTGACGTCATGTTTTCGACTGACGAAATTACGAAATTACATTGGGACACAAATGACGACCAGGACACCGGCACATAGGGAATATAAATGACGACCGGGACACTCAAAGAGAAAGCGACCGGGACACAAGGAATGTTCAATTAGCAATCACCATCAACAAAACACCGTCAACAAACCATCACAAATGACGACCGGGACACAGGGAGTATAAATGACGACCAGGATATAAGTAAAAAAAAAACTAAAAAAAAAGGTAAAAACTACAAAAAAACTAAAAAGAAAAAAACAAACTAAAAACTAATAAAAAAACTAAAAAAGCTAAAAAACTAAAAAAACTAAAAAATAAAAAAACTAAAAAAAGGAAACAAAAAGAAAAATAAAGGAGAAAAACAAAACTAAAAAAATAAAAATAAAAAAAAACTAAAAAGAAAAAGGAAAAAAAACTAAAAAAACTAAAAAATGTAAAAACCAAAAAAAAACTAAAAAGAAAAAAAGGGGAAAAATACAAAAATTTATTTCATCATTTACCATTTCAAAAACGAATGTATATACAGACTGGGACACCGGAATACAAATGACGACCGGGACACAGGGAATATAAATGACGACCGAGACACAGGGACACAACTACAACGGGGACGCCGGGGGGCACAGGGGGATATATAAATGACGATGGGGACACAGAGAATGTTCGATTAGCAACCACCATCGACAAAGCTCAAGGGCAATCATTAGAATCATGAGGTATAACTAAAAAAAAACTAAAAAAAAGGCAGAAAACTAAAACCTAAAAAAAGACCAATTCAAAAACGAATGTATATACAGACTGGGACACCGGGACACGAATGACGACCGGGACACAAGGAATATCAATGACGCCCGGGACCCTCAAAGAGAATTCACAGACTGGGACACCGGGACATAAATGACGACCGGAACACATGGAATATAAATGACGACCGGGACACCGGGGGGCACACGGGGATATATAAATGACGACGGCGACACAGGGAATCGTCGATTAGCAATCACCATCAACAAAGCTCAAGGGCAATCATTAGAATCATGAGGTATAGATCTGAATACGGATTGTTTTCCCATGGACCATTATATGTTGCATGTTCAAGAGTCGGTAAACCTGACAATCTATTTATATGCACAGACAATGGGACAGCAAAGAATGTTGTATATTCGCAAGTTTTACGTAGTTAAAAACATATATATATATATATATATATATATATATATATATATATATATATATATATATATATATATATATATATATATATATATATATATATATATATATATATATATATATATATATATATATATATATATATATATCTATATTCACAGGTGGGGCATAGGGACACAACTACAATGGCGCGTAACTAATATAGCGCGTAACGACTTACGCGCGCGGGGGGGCTTGGGGGGGGGCGCGAAGCGCCCCCACCTACTAGGTGTTGGGGTGGCGCGAAGCGCCACCCCAACAGCTAGTATATATATATATATATATATATATATATATATATATATATATATATATATATATATATATATATATATATATATATATATATATATATACAAATTCAAGTGCTAGGCTATATTGATTGAACATCTCACACTTTTATTAAATAGAAAAAAACAAGCTTTTCCAACTGAAAGTAAGAAGCCATATTAAAACTTAAAACGAACAGAAATTATAACATATATGAGGGGGTCGCTCCCTTTTCAACACTTTGTTCTTCACGCTAAAGTCTTAAGTTCTTACAAAAAGCTAGTTATTGGTCTTATGAAACGACCCTAATGATCCGAGAGTTGTTCTTAAAGAATTAGGACAAAACTCAAACTTTAGCGTAAACAGTGAGGTGTTGAAGAGGGGGTGACCCCCTTCACATTTGTAATAATATCCGTTTGTTTTAAGTTTTAATTTCGTTCCTTGTTTCAGTTGAAAAAACTTGTTTTTTTTTATTTAATTCTTGACCGTATTTTAAAAAATGCCAAGAAATCCAGCTCCACATCCACGGAAAATTCCCTCCCCAAGGAAAGATCCTCTAGACAGTTCTGACCCGGTAAACATTTACCCAAGACAATTATCCTTAACATCTCCAAGCGTAACATTGAAGGGCCTCCCCCCGTCTCACACCCCTTTTCCCCAAAGACATCCGATCAAAATTTCGAGATGGTTATTTAATACAGCATAGTTGAAAGGCCCAATAATTATGACTCTGGAGGACGACATTCCTCCCATAGTCCCTGGGGAAAGGGCTTTAACTTATGCAAGCTCCCCATTTGTCAAATAAAGTATTTGTTATTGGGAAACACACGAATTTTTTTACTTGGAGAATTTTCTGCGGTGGAGGAATTACCACGGGAATAACTTTCCGTTGGGAGGAAAGTTCCTAGGGGATTTTCCAGGGGAAATTCTAGACAAGGGCTTGAGATTTCTTGGTATGAGTTAAAAAACTCTTACAAAATAAATAAAAAACAAGTTATTTCAACTGAAAGTAAGGAGCAACATTAAAACCCCAAACGAACAGAAATTCGCTCTTTACGCTAAAGTTTGATTTTGTGCCACAATTCCTTAACAAAGACTGCAGAAGCACAAGTGCCGTTAAATCTGAACGAGAATTGTTTTCAAATAACCATTTAGCATAATGAGTGATGTGTCAAGGAAGGGGCAGGCCCTTTCATAAGTGGAATAATTTGTGTTCGTTTTAAGGTTCAATGTTGCTACCTCCTTTCAGTGATAATTTTTTATTTTTATTTAGTAACTTAAAAAACTTGACTTGATCTAATTTCATACTATATCCTCTAAAAGTGGTACATTTGCAGCTACTAACAGGACCTAATCTGGAATAATAAGCTAGGGCTAATAGAACAAAGCGATAAAGGGCGTATCTGTAAAATTGTGTGGTCTTCTAAAAGAAAAAGTATGTGTAAGGACCGCAAAAATAAGAAAATATATCCTAATGTCTGATGTCCACTTTTAAGTATCTATATTTATGCATTGAGTCCATAAGTTTATGCATTAGAGCCACTTTTGGAATTGACTCAATCGGCTAAGTTCCGTTTCGTGGTAAATTCTTTCTTAAAGTAACTTGCTTTTTAGCATGTGTATATGGATTTATTTCAGGTTATTTATATATTGGGAGGGGGGTGATCGTCAATCCTATTCAAAGCAGGCAAATTGTACAAGCAAATAGGATAATCCGAATACTTTATATGGGAGGCTTGACCCAAAGACAGACTCACTTCATTACTGTTTATTTTTAATCACAATCCCTTGAATACTTCCAGAGGTTTCTACCTGGAAAAGTTGCTAATTAATTAAGTACCTGTTTCCATATGACTCAAAACCTTAATTGTGAACTAGGAAGTAATTTCAATGTCTAATATTATTCTGTGGTCGCATAATGAAATGAACTATGGCAGCTTACAATCTGATCCGTGATTAATTATGAGAATGTCCTTTCTCTTCATTAGTACGGGTTCTTCGGCCTGATGTGCAAAATTTCTTTGCAAAATTTTACTGCATTTTTATTTGCAAGTGCCAAGACAGAGTCTCTTCTACATCAACATTAGCTGGCTGGCCAATTAATTATCTTTTTGTAATTAAAACTCCTTCTAGATACATTTATATGTTATTTGGAATATAAACCATAAGACGAATTCTGCCGCACTGTGCCGAGTAGAGATGTAATAAACAAAATTAGAAAATAATCAAATACTGTATTGATAGCAATAACAATAATTCATTGCTATCCTCTGCACGTAACAAAGACACCTCAAGAGAAGAATGAGAAAAAGAAAACGATAATGACAAAAACAAAATATTACTCGCAATTATTGACACCTCTAACTTTTTAGGACTCGCTCAGCATAGGTCAAATACCATAACACTTAATAACTTACGACACTAGGCATTTCATAAAAGACATGCCTGTGAAAAATCGGTAATTGTATTGCAGCGGTCGATAAACCTACGTGGCAGTTCATTTAGTTTTAACGACAAATTTCCATTAACAATGTACTGTCGGGAAATGTAGCTATCATGAGTATAGTTATTTTCAGCCATGGAAATAATAGTAATAATCGACGAGATATTATACCAGGAGCATTTAATCCTTATAATTTAAAAAACTTTTCTACTAAACAAGTTTTTCAAAGTAAAGTAAAGAGCTCCACAAAGCCAAGAATGAGCAAAAATAAAGTCAAATAATCTTCCAAGTGCAAAACTACCACACATCACTATAAATAAATAAATGAAACTCAAAACGAACAGAAATTACAAAAAATAGCCCAAGTCAAACTTGAAACGAGTAAAAATTAACATGAATAGGGTTGATAACCCCCCATTCCTTCTCAAGACCAGAACAAAATTTGCGCTTTTTTGCGCTTTACTGAAAAAAAAAAAAAACACAAATCACTGTGGAAATTTTCCACATTCCTTAAAAGTATTGACAATTCTTTATTTATGAAAGTAAGAAAAGTGAAAAAATTTCAAACGTATATTGTTTTCAGTAAAGCGCAAACTGTGTTCTGTTCTTGTGATAACATGGGGGTTATCAGCCCTACTCATGTTTATTTTTGCTCGTTTTGAGTTTGGCTTGGCTATTTATTGTAATTCTTGTTCTTGTTTTGATCGTAATTCCTGTTCATTTTGAGTTTTATTCATTTATTGATAGTGATTTTTGATAGTTTTACGATTGAAAGATTATTTGACTTTATTTTTGCTCATTCTTGGCTTAATAGAGCTCTTTACTTTCTTTACTAAACTTGTTTTGTGGAAAGTTTTTTTTTTAATAATTAATTTCTGTTCGTTTTTTTTTTTTTATTGACATAGTCTTTTTGTTGGAAAAATTATATTTTATATCTTTCCAGTTTTTTTTTTTTTTTTTTTTTTTTTTTTTTTTTTTTTTTTTTTTTTTTTTTTTTTTTTTTTTAATGAATCCATAGCATGGGTTGCTATGTATGTTGGTGAAACTTTTTCAACAATTGTTAATCCTCACACAAAGTATTTTATAATGTAATTTTATTGCTTCTGAAGTTAACCTGAAAAATAAACTTAATATCACTCCCAAAAGATTCTATCTATGCTTTTTGACAACCTGGATATACTTACACTCTTTTTGTTTATTTAAATTGTATAGCAGAAGTAGTAATAGTAGTATCCCCAAAAGTTTCATCTTATTACCCCCAGTCGTTCTCAATATATTGCTGAGGTGTCTTATTGGCAACCATAAACAAAATGCCTTTTGATTTATTTTAAAGTAACATTTTTTTTTAAAGCATAATGAGCTAATTGTGGGTGGTTGACATGCCTAATATCCCTAAAAACACAATTGCTGGACCTCTTCTTCTATGCTAAACAAAATGGCTGTCTCAGAAGTTTGACTGGATATGTTTGGAAAATGAAGGGGCCTGAGAGAAGGGCTGCCTGTGTAACAGGCAGCCCTAACACTACTATTTACTGTAGTGTTAGCATTAAAAGTATACATATTGTGCCTTCTTGCTAGTTCAAAATCCCCCAAGACTTACCCTTTAAAAGTCTAAATTAATAATATAATTTGTTCTTCATATATTGCTTTGTCACCTTTTTGAAGGTCCACTTGCTCATAATTTTTTTTATTTAGTTCTACATCCGCCTAAATATTCCTTAAAGGCTTCACCTTAATAACCTTAACCTTCGGAGTAGCAATATTTGTAGCAGCGTTAGTGGCAGTATAGGTAGAGTACCTTTGGTTTCTTCAATATACGCTGTAAATTTCAGCTTAATGCATACCATCAACCATACTTGAAGCATTTCTGATGTGTCCACTTGACAACCTGTGTGGGCATAGTGTGTTCCAATTTAGTTCCGCACAGCTTCTATATATCCCAAATTTATCGCCTTAATATCCCTTGTTTTAATAGCAGTAGTAGTAGTAGTAGCTGTAGAATTAATCGTAGTAGCCTAAGCTTTAGTGTCAGTAGCAGCAATAGAGGTTGTAATAATAGTAACAATAATAGCAGTATGAGTAGAAGCAGAAGCATTAGGATACAAATATTTTCTTTTGATTAGTTCATCATCCCTCACTATAGGCCCTGTTAGTTTCCATTTCAAACATCTAACTGTTCCTAAGATATTGCTGTTATTCCCTTTTGACAGCCTGCACACAGAGAGCGTGTTCTGATTCAGTTCATCTTCCTTCCTCAAAAATTAACCTTCATACCCTTAGGCACAGTTGTAATAGTAGTCGCAGTAGCAGTATTGATATTAGTAGTAATAGTATTGAATAGAGGTAGTACTACTAGCAGCAGTAGCATTAACCGATTGCCTTTTGGTCAGTTGAACATCCCTCTCATCAAGTCTTGGAAGTTTCAGCTTAATACAACTAGCCATTGCTATGACATTGCTGATATTTCCTTTTGATAACCTGTATTTTTATATATTTCTCAAAATTTCTATCTCATGGCTCAGCCCTACAAGTGGTTGCAATAGAAGTAATTGTAGTAAATTTAGCAGTAACAATAGTATTAGCTGCTGTGTGCACACATTACCTTTTGGTGGCATGATCTTCCGCTTTAAGTATTCACTGAAAGTTTCAACTTAATACGGACATCAACTCTTGATATGCGCTATTTTGACAATGTGCTTGTACATAACATCTTTTGATTTAGTTCAAATTTCCCCTTAATAATGTAACTGGAGTAGTGCGGTAGTAGTAATGGTGGTAATTGTAGTAGTATTGACAGCAGGCAAATATTGCCTTTTTTATCATCTCCCTTTTAATTTTTTGAATTTTCCAAATTAATATGCTCAGTTATTCCTGTGTCGTAGCCTTTTGATCATCCGTATACATATAACATGTTTTGATTTTGTTCAACACTCCCCTCAACATTCTCTGAAAGGCTCGCCTGAATACCCTTCGCCAAATTTAAAAGTAAAGTTCAAACATGCATACCTTTTTCAATAGCATATACTATCTGTAAATAATGAACGAATTGCCTAACTTACAGCCCTTGTCCTGAGGACTATACCCTATACTGGACCTTTCAACAATGCTGAACAAAATAGATCTCTTAAAATTTCGATCGATATGTTTTGGAGATTGATTGACTTGGGGGGGGGGGGGAGTTGACGTTTAACTTTCGACTCTTAAAAGTTGACTGTTCATGGCGTTTGAAATGTTTAACTTTTTTAAATTTTAACAAATAAAAAATATTAAAACTGCAAGGAATAAATATTAGCATATGTATACTAAACTTACAATCCACAGCAATTTTTTTCAGTAAAGTACAAATTATGTTATGCTCTTCAGAAAGTAGTGGGGTTGTCAAATACATAATTTCCACACCTTTTAACCGCGCTGAAAAAAAGTGGCTATCTCAAAGGATTTTTCTATCTCAAGAGGATTTTCAGAATGATTTGAAAAATTATCAGAAATTAAATAAAAATAAGTGTTTTTTAAATGAAAGTAAGGATAATTTTTCAGGCTGAATTATCCCCAGGAAATTTTCTGGGGTGAATTTTCAACGAGGATGGTGACCCCCCCCCCCCCGAGGATGGAAAAATCTCAGCGGGGAGATTTTACGTTGAAGAATGTATCACGTATTTTGCTATTGGTAGTGATATTCACTTACAACAATCGACTGCGTTGTGAAACGAGAATAAAAATGACACATTTACATTTCTGATACAATTTTGGGATCTTTGTAAAATACAATACATTTGAACATTTATGATATAATCCAAAATTTTTGAACTTTTGGGCTGTATATGCCAGGGACTGTATTTAGGCTCAATGAAATTTCTATAAAAAAAATTTGAGCAAAAGAAAAGAGATTTTTATCGAACACGAACCAGCTCCAAAACGGATTTTTCTCAAATTACCAACTAATCATCACATAAGAAATGATGCTCACTTTGATTTTTTAGGGAGAATGAACAAGCAAGTTAAAAAATAATGTTGCCTGCCTTTCCAACGTTAATGTACAACGAACAACAAGTTCTACAAATACCTTGTAGAACTTAAATTTGACCCTTTTTGGAGGCCTTACTTATAACAAAATTTGGAAGCCACAATGCATGTAAAAGCAAGTAGATGCTGTTTTCTACCTTTTTTCTAGCAGACAGGGGTGTCGAATGAAAAGGGCGCAGCACCCCAAACTGTTTAGGATTTGGTAAAATATGAATCAATAGCCCAAATTATACTAAATCCGATTAAGACGGATTAATCACGGCAGAATCACAGAGTCTAAAATTTCAAGCCGATATTCATACCAATTCCAAGATTCGGTAGAGAATATTCGAATTTCAATGATACATATTATAAATTCTGTAAAGGAAGTCTTGTCATGGTATGTCAAGATATTAAATATAGTTAAAGCCGAATCAAAAATCGGTTCACAAAATTGAAAAAAAAGTTGAGGATTTGGTTGAATTTCAGCTCACGGCTTATTTAGAAATATTCGTAATTTTCAATCGATGATTTGAGCTGAAGTCTTCATCTATGTTTTAAAACAAAAATAACTATTATGGGTATTATCCCCCATTTTGCAGTGTGCAAAATTCTAAGCAGTTCAAAACTGTTTCGGCTTTTTCAATTGTCATAAATCCAAGTAGTTTGGAATTTTTTTTAATACCTTACAATGTCTGGCCGTTTTATGAAGAAAAAAAATTACCGAAAAGAACATATTGTAACGCTTTAAATTCCAAATATCTTACCGCTTGGTGGGATATTGGGTCACTTGAAAAAGGGAAACTGATAATCCTTACTACCAAGGGAAAAATAAAGAACAACAAAATTTGGCTGTGAAATGCACTGGAAACTAGTGTACAGGGATAAAATGACCAAGGGAATAATACGTTACGGCTCAGGACGCGAGATATATCTAAAATTGATTTGTCGCAAACGAATTATAAATGCAAAATAAGATATGTAAAGAGTAAAATTTTTATTGCTTTGAGCTTCTTCAAATGAATTATCCGACTATGCTGTAAGAAATGAAGAGGACTGCTGCAAATGAGAGGATAAACTCTATGAGAAAATCTTCTAATATTCTGGGGGGCAAGCCCCCTTATCCCTCTAAATATGCCACTGTTTACTCTCTCTGTAAGATCTCGTTCACACTTCCTGGTGAGAAATCAATATTGATAGACTTTTAAAAAGCTACCTAATACCCTAGCTTATCTAGCATACCGGAATCATTAAATTACTGCAAAACATACGGCTGAATATAGATGAGCTGACGGTGCGCCATCGCCAGAATGGTACCGGTGGCACATCGAAATGTTTCTCCATGCCAGTGCATCTTTCATCAGTGGGGTACCGTCGACAAATTGGCGCGGTGTCGGGATCCTTTGGGCTTCATAACAAATCTTCTGCGGTACAATTTGATTGGAAAACCAGTACAATTTATCTCAAGACGTTGGCAACATGGCAAAATTAGTGTAGACGCATTGTATGTCAACACTGAGTAGAGTAAAAAATGGCAAATTCTAGTGGAAAAATCACAAAGCAGATTGCTTGTATTTTTGGTAGAAACTGTTTTATGCCCCAAAAAAGCCAATCAATAGGTAAATTATTGAAACTATTTTTGATTCATGTTGGCTGTAAATATCTCACCACAATATAAGTAATGTAGTAGGCTATCAAGGACAGTGCTAGGATTTTCTAAAGTTCAATGAAACAGAAGGGTCTGTCAAGTACTGAAAGGTAACAGCTATGTGCATTGACTCCTTTCAGCTAAACACTACAATACCAAAAGAATAAAAGGACCTAGACCTAGGCTACCATTGGAATCTCTATTAAACACTCTTCGCTAACATAGATGTATTATTGTATATTTTTCTTATTAAAAATGTTCTCCTTTATTCAACACAGTATTACAAAATTAAAGAACAGCTAGTGAACTTTTTAAGTAAAGGGACCAGTAATTTGCTTAGACCCTGAAGTGATTAGGCCTATTTTGTTTAGTATAAATGTAGTTTGTTTTAATTTGGGTATGTTAGTAACTCTACAAATGATGATGGCCAACTGTGTCATCAAAATATCTAGAGCCCTTTGTATATATTTTTGTTTCACTGTCTGATAAAAGAACTTATCCCTATTTGTAACTCTTATTTTTTTTTGGAGTAAAGTTAAACTCACACTTCAGTTATTGAATCCATTACTTTAAAGTGATATATTCCATGGCATTCATTTATTCAAAACGTATGCAATCTAATTAAAAAAGAACTTAAGTTGACAAAGGTAAAGTTATAATGTTGATCTGATGTATGTATTTATTGATGAATTTTCTGTGCAATATATTTAGTGGTAACATAACAATAGAAAACAGAACAAGAGCTAAGAGCTCCTATGGCTTGAGATCTAGGAAAATTTTAAGAATCAATAAATTGATTTAACAGGAAAATCAGAGGCTTAATGACAGTCAGGATTTAAAATAAAAGTTCTGAGACACAAGGTCCTTCTAAATATCAAAATGCATTAAGATGATCACCAACTCATAAATTAAAAATACATAATTTTTTCTAATTTTTCCTCACCCTTCAGCCCCCCAGATGGTCAAATCAGGGGAAACAACTTTATGAAGTCAATTTGTACAGGTCCCTGACATGCCTACCAATTTTCATTGTCTTAGTATAGCCAGAAGCACCAAACTTGCCAAAGCACTGGACCCCCTAACTCCCCCAGAGAGAACAGATACAGTATAGTTACACCAATCATGTATATTCAACATTTGCGTATTCTACCCACCAAGTTTCATCCCCATCTCTCCACTCTTAAGCATTTTCCAAGATAAACTAACAGTTCTTTGACTCAAGGTCCTTCTAAATGTCAAATTGCATTAAGATCTGATCACCCATTCAGAAGTTAAAAATACCTCATTTTTCAGTTTTCCTCTCTCTCCAGCCCCCCAGATAGTCAAATCTGGGAAACAACTATTATCAAGTCAATTTATGAAGGTTCCTGACACCCCTACCAATTTTCAGCATCCTAGCATGTCCAGAAGCACAAAACTTGACAAAGCACTGGAAATCCCACTCCCCCAAAGAGAGCAGATCTAGTCAAATTATGTCAATCATGTATCAAGAACTTGTGCTGATTCTTCCCATCAAGTTTCATCCCGATCTCTCTACTCTAAGAATTTTTCAAGATTTCTGTTCCCCCCTCCAACCCCCTATGTCCACAGATCTGATTCAAATTAGAAATGGAGCATCTGAGACATAAGATCTTTCTATATATCAAGTTTCATAAAGATCCAATCACCCATTTGTAAGATGAAGATACCTCAATTTTCACATTTTCTAAGATTTCCAGTTTCCCCCTCCAACTCCCCCCAATGTCACCAGATCTGGTCAGGATTTAAAATAAAAGCTCTTAAGCACAGGATCCTTCTAAATATCAAATTTCATTAAGATCTGATCACCTGTTGGTAAGTTATAAATGTCTTTTTTTCAAATTTTTCCAAATACCCCCCCCCCAACTCCCCCAAAGAGAGCCAATCTGGTCTGGTTATGTCAATCATGTATCTAGGACTTGTGCTTATTCTTCCCACCAAGTATCATCACAATCTTTCCACTCTAAGCATTTTCCAAGATTTCTGGTTTCCTCCTCCAACTCCCCCCAATATCACCAAATCTGGTCAGGATTTAAAATAAGAGCTCTGAGACACAAGGTCCTTCTAAAGATCAAATTTCATTAGGATCTAATCACCTGCTTGTAAGAAAAAAATACCTGATTTTTTCTAATTTTTCCAAATTTCCAAATTAGCCCCCCCCAACTCCCCCAAATGACACTGGGTCCAGTTGGGATTTGAAATAAGAGATCTGAGTTATAAGGCCCTTCTAAATATCAAATTTTGTTAAGATCAAATCACTCCTTTGTAAGTTAAAAATACCTCATTTTTTCTAATTTTTCAAAATTAAGCCTCCCCCAAAGAGAGCAGAACTGTTCTGGTTATGTCAATCATGTATCTAGGACTTGTGATTATTTTGCCCACCAAGTTTCATCCTGATCCCTCTACTCTATGCGTTTTCCCAGATTTTAGGTTTTCCCCCTTGAACTCCCCTCAATGTCACCAGATCCATTTGGGATTTAAAATAAGAGCTCTAAAGACATAATATCCTTCTAAATATCAAATTTCATTACAATCCAATCACCCATTTGTAAGTTAAAAATACCTTATTTTTCTGAATTAACTGCTTCTTTGACAAGTTTGAAGAGTTCTTCAAGTTTTAACAAGTTTTTCCTCATGTGAATCATTGTTTGCTTCATCATTCTGACTGCTCTAATGTTCCACTGATAACTGTGCCTTCTTTTACCTCCTGTAAATTGTTTAAGTGATTGTAGTTTTACACCATCTAATCCTGTCTCTCAACTACCTAGTAGTGTTCATTATAATGTTTCTTTGTCTGATGCTGACCTGTATTTTGCTTCTATTTCTAGCATTTCTTTTTCATTAACTTGCTCACCTACTGTTTCTTCATTGTCATTTCACAGCATTGTATCTAACAATGTTCCTCCTGTTTCCTCTTGGATTGCTACTTTTCAAGGAACAAAGTTTTTCAATTCTGTTGTTGATAGCCTCCCTAATAAATTTTCAGAATGTTGCTTTTGTATGGTAATGACAGAGGTGGATAATGCAGCAATTTCAGAAGTTGCAGCTAAAAACACCTTGTCAGCCTTATCACCTGATGAAATCCAAATCAATGGTTATCAAGTCTTTTCTAACCTGAATTCCCCACTTTGTCACAGAGGAGTGTGATTATATGTAAGAGATGGACTAAAGGTTAATCTTGATTCATTTTAATTCTCTTATTTTTGACGGAATTGAGTGTATTTGGTTAAAACTTCACTATCATACAATCTCAATTGTTGTTGGTGTTGTTTATAGAAGCCCCAGTGCCGCCATGTGTTTTGCACTCTGAATCTAATTTTTCTGCTATGTTATCACATTTAATGTCTAATTTTGCAAGTTATGATCTTGTCCTTCTAGGGGACTCTAACCTTCCTGAAATCCAATGGATTGATGTATCTGGTTTTTGCACTACAGATTCTCCTTTCTTATCTGCCCTTTCTGATAATTCCCTTGGTCAAACAATTTCACTACCAACTCACTTCAGGGAAGGGCAAGTTTCCAACACTCTTGATTTGGTTATTCTCACTAATCCTGACCTTCTTATTAATGTAATAACCACACCCATTGTTAATAGTGACCATATTGTAATTATTTCAGAGTTATGTTTGCCCACTTAACAACCCTCTTCCAAGCAGCAAGAATTTGTCAATTACAAACTAGTCTCCGAAAGCCTTGCCAATGTCAATTAGGAATAGCTTATCACCAATGATATTGAAGAAAGTTGGCCGAATGTGAGAGCTGTAATTTTGCATGCTGGAAATTTATGCACAAGAATTTTTTGGGCAGCCAACCATATCAAGCAGTTGAAGAGAAAGTTTGAGGAAGAATTGACAGAGGATGTTAAGGATAATCCCAAATCTTTCTGGCATTATGCCTTTCAAAAATATTGTAGCAGACACATTGTCCCTGATATCCTATACAATGGTCAACCAGTTGCTGACCCTGAGCTGGAAGTTGAAATTTTCAACCAACAATTTGCTGTTTTTCCTCCAATTCCAGTGCTATTTTTCCCCCACCTCCAATATATGATGTATCATATACTATGGAACCAATTCTGATTAATGATTTAATAGTTCTAAAGGAACTTATGTCACTCAAATTGAATTAATTGGCTGGGCCAGACTGAATTCATCCTCATATCCTCCATGAATGTTGAACAGTCTTGTGTCAACCTCTTTCCTTATTGTCCAAGTCATTATTAAATCTTTCCAAACTACCTCTGGATTGGAAAACAACCCATATCATTCCAATATTTAAGAAAGGTAGAAAGGGCCTTGCTGTAAACTACCAACCTATCAGCATGGCATCAGCAGTGTTAAGATTCTTGAAAGAATAATCAATTCTGCAGTTATTAGCCATCTGGAAGCAAATAATCCCTTCCACAGCTCACAGCATGACTTTTGTTGTAGAAAATCTGTTGATACCAGTCTCTTTGAAGCACATGACCATATCACTAAGTTACTTGATGCAGGAGTGCCTACTGACATGATTCTTCTTTGCTTTTCTAAAGCTTCTGACAAAGTTTGTCACAAGCAACTTGCAAGTAAATGATGTGCTGTCAAACTTGAAGAGAAGTCCCTACTCTGGATCCTTGATTTTCTTTATATGCAATCTCAATGTGTTCAGTTATCTGATGACTCTGGCAGCTGTATCCTTTCCTTGTCAAAGCATGTTTTGGGTGGAGTTCCTTGGGGTAGTGTTTTGGGTCCTCCACTTTCATATCTTCATTAATGATGCTCCTTCCACTATCAACAGTAAATTAATGCTCTATGCTGATGACCAGAAGCTCATTGGACCAGCCTTGTCCTGTGAAGATTATACCCCTCTACAAAATATCTTGGACTGCTTGATCAAAAGGCAGAGGCTTGGCTTCTTAAAGTTAATGTTGTCAAGTGCCATTTCATTCACCTTGGCAAAATGAACTCTTGTTGATCTTTTTGTCCCTCAGGTTCACTTTCCTCTGTAAATACTGAGCAAAATCTTGGAATCACTATTGATAATGAACTAAATTTCAGCACTCATGCTAAGAAGTCTGCTGCTGGTACTAATTCATCCATGGTGCTGATTCAGTGTACTCTGTCCACTTGTTTCTATAAAGTCATCTGTCATCTGTATAAGGGACTTGTGCATCTGAAGCTTGAGGTTTGAATGTCTCTAGCCTTCCTTTATTTAAAAAGAACATAAAAGTGTTGGAAGATGCAAGAATAGTAAAGCTGAAACTACCAACCCTTGTATACTGTATACTATACCTTGTATAGGAGAAACAGA
The DNA here is from genome assembly GCF_032884065.1 of Artemia franciscana. NCBI lineage: Eukaryota > Metazoa > Arthropoda > Branchiopoda > Anostraca > Artemiidae > Artemia > Artemia franciscana. Next base: position 33,093,697 of record NC_088866.1, read on the forward strand.
GGTGATGTCATTTTAACCTATAAGTTAATGAGGGCTAAAACATTCCCAGTGTTGGTCCTAACTCAAGAACTAGAGGTCATCAATTGAAATTTGTTAAGCAGCCTACCTATCCAGAGTCCATGCTCAATTATTTTCTTCAAGAATCATCAGTTCCTGGAATAAACTCCCCGAAAAAAAATGTTACTGCTGAATCTGTGAACATCTTTAAACAAAGATTGGATGCTGAGTGCTCCTTCAGAGATTGTAAACTCAACTGGGAAGTTATGGATCAGCACAGTTCGCCTGGTCACTAAACAATCCTGAATTCAACTCAAATTGTCAACTCTGGAGCTCTACAAGGAGAAATTGTTATATTGCTCCAAGCCGCAATTTAAGATAATCTTTGTTTTCTTCAATTGAGCAAAATCTAGTTCTACAATTTCAGATGATCCTGGTCTGCAGTGTAGTTCCTATGCAATTTTTGTCAGACAAATGACTGAGAGGGTAGATAAGAAAGGAGAATCTGTAGTGCAAAAACCAGATCCATCAATCAATTGGATTTCAGAAAGGCTAGTCCCCTAGAAGGACAAGATCATAACTTGCAAAATTGGACATTAATTATGATAACATAGCAGAAAAATTATATTCAGAGTGCAAAACACAGGGGGCACTGGGGCTTCTATAAACAACACTAACAACAATTGAGATTGTTTAATAGTGAATTTTTAACCAAATAAACTCAATTCCATCAATTATAAGAGGATTAAAATGAATGAGACAAACCTTTAGTCCATCTTGACAAAGTGTGGAATTCAGGTTAGAAAGGGGTCGGTAACCATTGATTTGGATTTCATCAGGTGATAAGGCTGACAAGGTGTTTTTAAGGTGCAACTTCTGAAATTGCTGCATTATCCACCTCTGTCATTAACATACGAAAGGAACATTCTGAAATTGCTGCATTATCCACCTCTGTCATTAACATATGAAAGGAACATTCTGAAAATTTATTAGGGAGGCTATCAACAACTGAATTGAGAAACTTTGTTCCTTTAGAGGTAGCAATCCAAGAGGATACAGGAGGAACATTGTTAGATACCATGCTGTGAAATGACAATGAAGAAACAGTAGGTGAGCAAGTTAATGCAAAAGAAACACAGGAAATAGAAGCAAAATAAAGGTCAGCATCAGACAAAGAAAGATAATGAACACTACTAGGTAGTTGAGAGACAGGATTAGATGGTGTAAAACTACAATCGCTTAAACAATTTACAGGGGGTAAAAGGAGGCACAGTTATCAGTGTAACATTAGAGCAGTCAGAATGATGAAGCAAAAAATGATTCAGATGAGGAAGAACCTAAGCTGGCTTTAGTCTCAGGGGATTGTAACTGTATAACACAAATATGTTTCCCTTTTTTTATTTAGTTCACAATTTTTTTTTATAGTTCCAATAATAATAAAAAAAAATATAAAAATTCTATATCTTGATGCATTGAGTAGTTTAGTTCCTTTTCTATCATTTTTGTGGAAGGACTGCAATGGGTTATTTTTTATCAGTTTTTATGGCACTTGGTATTTACCAAGTGACATATAGTGATTGCAAATTCCGTTGGTCTGTCTATCTGTCCAATTTTTGCTAGTTCGGGCACTGCCAGGTGAGCTAGGATGATGAAAATTAGCAAGTGTATCAGGTACCAGACCAGATTAAATTAGAAATAGTGGTTTCCCTGATTCGACCATCTGGGGGAGGAGTGGGGGGTGGCAGTTAATTCAGAAAAAATTAGAAAAATGAGGTATTTTTAACTTACAAATGGGTGATTGTATCTTAATGAAATTTGATATTTAGAAGGATATCGTGTCTAAGAGCTCTTATTTTAAATCCCAACCGGATCCGGTGACATTGGGGGAGTTGGAGGGGGAAAACCTAAAATCTTGGAAAACGCGTAGAGTGGAAGGATCATGATGAATGTTGGTGGGAAAAATAAGCACAAGCCCTAGATAAGGGATTGACATAACCCCAACGGTTCTGCTCTCTTTGGGGGGGGGGGGCTTAATTCTAAAAAAACAGAAAAAAATTAGGTATTTTTAACTTACAAAGGACAGATTGGATCTTAATGAAATTTGATATTTAGAAGGACCTTGTAACTCAGATCTCTTGTTTTAAATCCCAACTGGATCCAGTGTCATTGGGGGAGTTGAGGGGGACCGGAAATCTTGGAAAATGCTTTAGAGTGGAGAGATCAGGATGTTGGGAAGAATAAGCACAAGTCCTAGATACGTAATTGACGCGACTGGACCAGATCCACTCGCTTTGGGGGAGTTGGGGGGGAGGGTAATTTAGTAATTTCGAAACATTTGAAAAAATGACGTATTTTGTACTTACAAACAGGTGATTAGATCCTAATGAAATTTGATATTTAGAAGTACCTCGTATCTCAGACCTCTTATTATAAATCCTGACCGGATCCAGTGACATTGGGGGAGTTCGAGGAGGAAACCAGAAATCTTAGAAAATGCTTAGAGTGGAAAGATTGTGATGATACTTGGCGGGAAGAATAAGTACAGGTCCTATATACATGATTGACATAACCAGACCGGATTGGCTCTCTTTTGGGGAGTTTAGGGGGGGGTTATTTGGAAAATTTTGAAAAAAATGAGGTATTTGTAACTTACCAACAGGTGATCAGATCTTAAAGAAATTTTATATATAGAAAGATCTGATGTCTCATATGCTCCATTTCCAATTTGAATCAGACCAAATTGATTTCTTGACTTTATGTGTATCTAAGCTGTTCCTAAAATCATGACATCTGCTGTTCAAAGGCTTGCCAAGGGATTAGTTACCTTAGTCGGCTGAAGTGTGCATTATTTAAGGTTGAAGGATATTGAAGACCAAATTGATTTCTTGACTTTATGTGCGTCTAAGCTGTTCCTTTGTTGCTCTAAGCTGTTCCTGAGATATTGCTGATGCAACAAGAATTCAGTTTGCCAAAGTGAATGATATGGTACTTGGGAATCATGACATGTGCTGTTCAAAGGCTTGGCAAAGGATTGGTTACCTTAGTAGGCTGAAGCATGTATTATGTAAGCTTGAAGGATATTGAAGACCAAATTGATTTCTTGACTTTATGTGCGTCTAAGCTGTTCCTTTGTCGCTCTAAGCTGTTCCTGAGATATTGCTGATGCAACAAGAATTCAGTTTGCCAAAGTGAATGATATGGTACATGGGAATCATGACATGTGCTGTTCAAAGGCTTGGCAAAGGATTGGTTACCTTAGTAGGCTGAAGCATGTATTATGTAAGATTGAAGGATATTGAAGACCAAATTGATTTCTTGACTTTTTGTGTATCTAAGCTGTTCCTTTATCGCTCTAAGCTTTTCCTGAGATGTTGCTGATGCAACAAGAATTCAGTTTGCCAAAGTGAATGATATGGCACTTGGGAATCATGACATGTGCTGTTCAAAGGCTTGGCAAAGGATTGGTTACCTTAGTAGGCTGAAGCATGTATTATGTAAGCTTGAAGGATATTGAAGACCAAATTGATTTCTTGACTTTTTGTGGATCTAAGCTGTTCCTTTATCGCTCTAAGCTTTTCCTGAGATATTGCTGATGCAACAAGAATTCAGTTTGCCAAAGTGAATGATATGGCACTTGGGAGTCATGACATCTGCTGTTCAAAGGCTTGGCAAAGGATTGGTTACCTTAGCAGGCTGAAGCATGTATTATGTAAGCTTGAAGGCTGCTTCTCAGTAAATTTATATTCCATCTATCATTTACTTGCTTTAAGAGGGTTTTAGCTTGTTACTATAGCTTCCCATTACATTGGCACACACAAGCACTAGTCGTAATGGAAGGACATGAGATAATTATTTCAGAACAGAGATTATAAATGCAGGAAATGAGTCTTTCTTAGCCATAATTCTTTCTTCAATAAAATCACAAAATACAAGCTTCTTTAGAAATCATACTTGCAGTTGTACTACGTTTTTGAACCTCTTAGGAAGTTATGGATTCTCTAGATTAGCCTTAGGTCCAGGTAACTACTTTTTCAGACCTTCCTTAATCCACCAACCGTTGATGATTTCTTCAGAAATTCAGAACTATTTGCACCTTGTCATATTTGAATAAGATTTACTAACTTCAACGGACTATTAGATATTTCGAAGTGTAGCGGCCTCTCAAACCAGCCAAAAGTTTATTTGAGCAAGAATCTGATTGTGTAAATTTTTCTATATGGTCTTTGAGACTCAAACCCTGAACAAAAAATAATAAATGCAACCTTCTTGGTTTCTAGCTAAGGTGCATCTAATATATCACAAAAATAATTTGCATGGAGAATGGATAGCTCTCATAAGTAAGTATATGTTGCAAGATTAAAAGCCTTAGCGATAGGAAAATCTATCAATTGCAGTATACCAGTGTAATATTTAAAAGAGATATGCTACCAGAACCCAGGAATCTGTTTTTGATCTCATACCTTCCTCTCCTAATTATTGTTTTACAGAGTCGACTTTTTTTGTGGCAGAAAAAACAATATACTTAACACAGGAGGGAGGCTAAAAATCAAAATTTACTCTTAAACAGGCTGTATAATATGTTAAATCTTCGAAGAAAAACGAAAAGAAATGGGACTGTAAAGCAAAGTAATCTTTGCTGATAACTGTCTATCAAAGTACCCCCCCCCCCTTTTTTTCAAATTTCAGAGCAGATACGAAAAATAGAATGCTACTTTAATTATTTACCTGAAAAAGCATGGTAGCACTCTTGTCTTTGCCCTCTTCTAAAGAAAACACTTTAATACGAATATTTTTACATTATGATATACAGAAAAATCGTATTGCACTGATTCTATGGTTTGTTTCCACTTTAATTCACATTTTTTTTATTTATGTTTTAATTGAAAGAATGTAGTTATTCAGTTTTAATCTTTTGTGTGTTCCTGTGTTTGAAATATTTTTGATGTGTGTCATCTATTTCTTTGTTAAAAAAAAATTGCAAATATCAGCTTCAAAGATAGTTGTATTTAAAAAAAATTTCTGATGATTTATTCATTTAGGCAGTATAAACACCATTAGTGTGGGTTTTTATTTAAGAAAGGCTTTTTTGATGATACATTTGGTTAGACAGTATAAAGTATAAGTGCTGGCTTTTTTTTTTAAATTTAATTTGTTATTTCTGAAATTATCTGCCAAAGTCAAAAGGATACAATGCTTGTTTAATATTCACAATGGTTCAAATGAAAGTGCATGCAGAAGATGTAGCAATTATATTTAAAATGAACAAAATATAGGTTAAACTAGAAGCAACCCAGAAAATCCATGTAACAAATTTTTGCATATTATAAAACGAGAATGTTGTTATTATAATGTTTCATATTTCAAAGGGAGAAAGTAAGAGTGCTACCAGAAGTTCCAATAAGGAACTGGTTCCTGCTTTATTAGTCTATCTTTGCAAATTTCTTACAGGAAAATATTCAACATCAGTATTTCCAAAAGCTGAAACAACTACATATGATGAGCCAGTTAAAGAAAGAACAAGTCTCCCAGATTACAGATTTGTTTACCCTGAGTTCTTGCCAGATCCCAATCCAGAATTTAGAAATAAGCTAAGAGAAAAATTGGAGAGACTAGACATGCTTAGGAGAAGAGCAAAAATTAGTATTCCTGAATTTTATGTTGGTAAGAATATTCTGAATTCTATTTCTCTGGGCATGCTTAGAACATTGTATTTAAGTATGTTTGTACTCTAATATAGATGCGTGTTGTACTTAGCACAATATCTGCACATGCTTAGGGGAGGATCAAACATTAGCGTCCGTGAATTTTATTTTGGTAACATTCCTAAATTTCTTTTCTATGCACATACTTTGAATGTTGCATTTAAGCATATTTGTACTTAAGTCTTGTGCTCTGTACTTATGAGAGGCATGGTTAGGAGACAAGATGAACCATTAGTACTCCTAAATTATCTGAAATTGCTTATCCAACGAGATAAGGTGGCGTTGTACCTCCTGTAGAAAATTTGTTACTATTCTTCAATTTATAGTTGTACAAGCATATGGAGCCACATACAGGGCCCCCAAAAAATGGGAGACGACAAGGTGGAAAAAACAAAGGCCTAGTCCTCATGGCGGCCTGGGCAAGAATATATCATTTTTTTTTTTTTGTCTTGTCAGATTCATAGGCTTGAATTTTCCTGACCCTCTTTTTGTTTTTTATTTAATTTTGTTTTTGCCTGATAAACTAATAAGAATTTAATTAAAACTGCACAAAACTAAACCAGACCCAGTCTAAGATTAGTTCTTGTCTCCCTAAATTGGTCACAGGATCTGTGAAATTCAACCGTCAGTTTTGTGTTGATAAAGTACAACAATATTAGACCTTTTTTAATAATCCACACAGCTACTAATAATATCGAGCACGCAAGCAAGAGGAGGCACTTGGATTCCTTCCCTTCCTTCGAACCAAAATCTGGTGATTCTTGTGCTTTTTTCTATTACTCCTTATATATTTCTATCTAATTAGTTATAATGAACGTGCTGGGTTCTCATCTGAAAAACTTCTGCATACTTATCTGGTCATGTATGCACACAGAGATCCTTCAATCCCCCTCTGGATATTAAGATTACTATTAGTTTTCTCCTTGGTTTCTATAATTTTTCTATTATGTTTACCCCTCCCTCCAAAAAGAAGTACTCTAAAATAAATAGTCTACTTCCATATGTGTCTGTGACAGATAAGAGTTAAAATACATGTTTAGTAATCGCTGCATCCTTGAAACTTGACGCAGCAAAATGTTTTATGTTTCAAATATAATCTAGGAAATCGAACATCAACTTGTTATTGTACCAAATCTATGATGTTTTGAACTTCAGATGCGTAGTATAAAATACTTCTGGTTAAATGCTTTCTAATTCAATATCAGAAGTATTTTATTTATATAAGCTGTCACAGTCAAGAATAAATTCCGACTGAATGGTGTTCGTACTTACACTTTAACAAATAAGAAAACACTGGATGACCATTCATAAAAAAATAACTCATAATATGACACAAATAAATCTGAAATGTTTTGTTTGTATGGAGGGTGGTCTGAATCATGAATTTACTTTCATCCTCATGAGTAATAGCAATATGCTTCTGTTTATCAGTACTGGTAGGAAATCAGCCAAATTTGCAAATCAGACTAAAGTGACGCTCTTGAAGGGACGGTGATTGTAAGGTATTACATTTCTTGCATTATATATTATGTGCATTACATATCATGCATACCATTTATGTATTACATATTATATACATAATATTACATGTTTGGTATAATATTAATTGGTATGTATCGTTTACTTTGATTTCTTTTACCTGGAGTCTGTCAGAAATCCTCTGTTTTGACATTTCTAATTGAATCAGCTTTTCAGCTTATTGAAAAAGGGCTATATGATCTATCTTCTCGGTGTTGGTAATTTGAGAATAGCAGTCCTGTAAATTATGACAATTTCTAAATATTCACTAGTATTTTCCTTTTTCATCAAATAAATCTTTGTATCGATCCAATAGACTAAAGCATTTTTAAACTCACTCCCCCCCTCCATTTCATGCAATTAGGTTGGTACGCATCCTGAGAGCCTTTTGGCCATAGTGCCATCTAAAAATGTGGTGGACAATATCTTACATTCTATGCAACTCAGACGTTTCTTGCATTTTTTGTGTGCATAGTTTATCATGGATTTTAAAAGATTGTGGAGCCTTCGTTAGGTTAGCATTTTTTCTTTTCTTTTTTTTTTTGGTTTGTTATTGTATATCCGGCCTGTTATGCAGTGGGAATTTATTTGTATATTGATCAGTTTATTTTGGTTTTTAATGAAAGAAGGTTGTCACGATAAACCAAGGCGATTGGGCGGCTTCAATTTGCTACCTAAGACTTGAAGGCTAATATGTGTCACTTTAAGCTAGTTGAATTAAGTTTGTGAGTCTGTGCAACTCCCTACTTGACTTTATTTTTTTCTGGTTCTTCTATTTATTCTTTCTTTTTTATATATTTTGTTTTCTTGTGTTTTTATCTAAGTCTATTTTCTTTTAATTGCTGTTTTATTCAATAATGAAAGATTAAGGCAAGATGTATTAATCTATTCTAAACAGAAGACAAGAATATAGAGTTGATTCCCTTAAAGGCTCCATAGACTTTAAAGGGGTAGGGGGATACAAAGTTAATGGGAAGAGAGAGTGATGGGATTTCATTAAAATATATATTCAACAGTTTAATCAGATAAGGTGATAGTTTATACTGCTCACATTGAAAACTAGAATACTCCAATATATCCGAGCATAAGAAAAAAGAACTGAATATAGATCGAAGATATTTTTTGCTATACGAAAATAGTATTGCCGCGATTGAGGTAGGAACTAAGGCTGGTATTTGATTCGTTGTGGAGTCGGGAAATAACCATAAGAAAGGTTGTGTTCTATCCTTGGATTATTTTGATGTATTTTGTCCTGAGCAGCACAGCAAAAGCTATGGGAAAACTTGGTGTCCAATCGGAAGGTTAGACTTTCCTCAACTTCAATTATGCAGCTAATTTGGGTGTCAAAGGTAAAATATAAGTAAAATGAATGAATGTTCGGAGGTTTTGAGTGTTCAGGATGTGAGAATAGGTTCAAAAGTTGTTGTTTGAAAGACTGGGTTGTTTAGACTAGGAATAAAAAAAGGATGAAGAGGAGATTCTGGGCAACGAGAAAATCAGTGAAGGGGATAGCTTCACTTACCTGAGTAGCACTATCAGTAAACATAGTGAATATATATTGAAGGTGAAAAATTAGAATAGCCAAGGTGCAGGGTGTTTTTTGTTGTTGTTGTTTTTTTTCGCAGCCGAAAAAAAATTTGAAGAATAGGAAGACAAGTATCGTAACTGATATTAGAATATTGAAATCTAGGATGATAACAGTGGTCATATCTAAAGCATGGGGATTTTGAAAAGCTAAAGAAGATATGCTGGATATTTTGCGGGAATTCTCAAGGATATTTTCAGGTACCTGTTGGATTAACCGTATAAAAGACAATAAACTGAATGAAGAATCTGGTTCGATGCCACATTCTGAGGGTTTAAAGACTGAAAAGCATAGATGATTAGATCATATTTTACATATGATGGGTGATTGATACATATGATGAGGTTTAAGTTTATCACTGCAAATCAATAAACCATACCCATGCTGCTATTTTCGGGCAATTTCTCTGAAATAGGGAAGTAAAAATCAACAGCATTTTTTTCCTTTCTTTTTTTTCTTTTTTTATCTACATCTCTTTTGTTCTCGCTTCTTTGTGTTTCTGAAGAAACTTGCATTTTGAGTAAAATAGGGGGGGGGGGTTGAAGTATCACCTATGCTAATTTTCAATTAATAATGAACTCGTTTAAAGAAAAAAACGTTCTATTAACTTTATCCCGAAATTGAACTTGCACTTGATTGAAGATTTCCAAGAAATAATGAATGCTAGTGAAGTGTCTTTAATATTCAATTTAACTATGATGTACGGGAGGGGGAAATTTTCGGCCTGGGCCTGGTCATGCCTCTTGATGGGCGTACATATATATATGTATATATATATATATTTATGATCTTTTTATTTAGGTAGTATACTGGCAATTACTGTGGCAGATCCTAATTCACCATCAAAGAACAACCGATTTGTTGGAATTTGTATTGACAGAATTGGTTGTGGACTAAGAGCCAGCTGTATTTTAAGGAATATAGTCGATGGTCATGGTAAGCTTGATCCTTTACATCGCATTGGTTTCTTCAACTATGGCGGTGATCATCTATTTTTATTTCCAGAATGGAGAGGGAATGCATTGTTGTTGCATGTAGGCTATACACAGAAGGGGTGCATATATTTAGGAAGACATTTGGTCCTAAAATTATTTTTTGAGGCATCCAATATCTATTGGGAAAATATTCAAATATCCTTCGTGTAAAATTTAATGGTGCCTGTATGGAGGCTGTACAATATAAATAATATCCACAGGAAACACCAAATCTAATTGTGTATTGTGTAGGACTTATGAATTGGCATTGTATTTATAATCTAAGAAATTTGAGAATAGTAAGAGACGTACCTCAAAGAATCAGTAGCTAAGTCCAATCTGTGCCATGGTTTGTTCTTAACTAGGTTTCAGCCATCTTTAGAGCCATGATACCGATGAAATTTGCATAGTCCCTATTTATGATTAATAATTACTATAGGCTTGATTTCGTTCTTTATTATAAATTTTAAAAAGAAACTTGTTTTAGTTACCTCCTAGATAAAATAATGAAGATAATATGAATGAAGCATAGGGTTCAGCTCCTTTTGGCTTGAATTCGCTCTTTACTATAACCAGTTCTCCGACAACTTCGAAGTTAGTAGTGGCTTTTAGTTACTATTGGCTATAAAGGGTTTTTTAACATAAACATCATCAATCAGATATTTTAATAAATCTTATATAGTCTAGTGGTTAGGATAGATGGCTCTCACCCAGTTTTCCCGGGTTTGATTCTCGGTATCGGAGATTTTTACCTGTGATGATGTCTTAAGGAAAAGTTATAACTCTACCTATCCTATATACAAAAATTTAGTATATTGATTTTAAATATAACTGTACAAGCCTACACTATAGTTAGGTTGCATATACAAATTAGTATAAGCAAGAGTTCCCTCTTTATTATAATTATCAACATAAAGTCTAAGAAAAACTTCTATTAAAAACTACTACAATAGATCCTCTTGACTGACATCGATCCTTTATGTAAATTAACTGAAAACTATTTTTTTTATTTCAGTTACTGTAGGCTAAAGTTAGTCGCTTCATGTATGTTCTTTTCAAAATAACTATACCGATCTTTTATATAGCCGTACATGCCTATACTATAGCTAAATTGTCTATATAAGTTAGTATAGGCGAGAGTTCGTTCTTTATTATATACAAATACAAGTTGGAATAGTAAGACACAATCCTCAATAGGGCACCATACCCAAGATAAGCAACTTTTCAAAAGATGCTAGTATTATCTTAACTTATAGTTACTATTTGCCGTGGTTTGTTCTTTGCTAGATTTCAGCTATATCCGATGAAACTTTACAGTCTCCATTTATAATGAACCAGATCAATCCATTTTCTATTGCTTATATTATTTTGTTGAAAGATAAACGCGTATAAATATTGCATTCACGTATTACGTCATATATGCTTACAACCTACATCATTCATCAAGCTTGTAATTGAAGATGCAGTTTTTTCTAAAAAGTAACACTATTTTAAAAACTATTTGGTTTTTGATTCCAAAAGGCGCTAGATATAGCAATTTCCTTTAAAATGAGCCATTAAACAGATCTCTTATGGTTTTCCAGTGCCCAGCCAGCAGAGGGGAAAAAAGATACCGTCGATGCCGAATATCGTAGTTCAAGCCACTTTTCTTGTTTTTTAAGCCAACATATTTTCTTTGTTGTTCAGACCATTTTCTTTTCTTTGTTGTTCAGGCTGTAAGTTTCCCATATAGGAGTTTCGGACAAGGCGGGTCTAATAGTGTACTTTGTGTTTCGATCTGACATCATTTTTAGGAGTTATGGGTTATTGTATTTCTTAGCATGGGACGTGATTACTAGCATGGGGCTCTTACTAGGTTGCCAGCTACCGCTGCAACCCGGATCAATTGTATTGTTGTCTTCCTGAACTATTTTTCATTCGTACCTCAAGTGTATTAAAAATTGTTTGTATGTGAATGACTCATTAGCTTTCGTTATTTTATTGATTATAATGCATGCCAGCCTTTACTATTATGTTTTCCATGATAGAATGTTCTCCACAGAGATTTAAATTTAATATTAGTCGTGTTTTACTGAAAGTCTCTAAGTAGGAACACAGCTTGCTCTATCCACATTAATTAAGGAACTGCAATTTTGAAATGTCTTCTTCAAGAGGTTATTTCATCTAAGCTATCTGCTAATTTTTTCAAGCTAACGTTTGGCAGTTGTATAAAAATTGAGGACTCTGCTAGGTAAAGGACTAGTGACGTACTGCGTGATAGTGGTGCCCACCCAAACCATCTACTAAAAATGAGATAGAAGGGGAAAAGGGAAGCCATCATCCGCCAAGTAGGATCCTGACCATCCTGTATTGTAGGCTAGATCAAAGGGTAACAGAAACTAATAAAAAAGGGTAATATCTCAGACCTATTCAGAGATTTACCTATAGCTTTCCTACATTTTCACTGATAGGAGTTCGCAGCTCAGTCATAAATTGAAAATTTTCTGTCGGCACATGTTCCAGATAGAGAAAGGGAGGGGGTTTAACTTTCTAACAATGTGGGTTAGACTCTAACTAAACAAATTTTTGAAGAAGGTATGTACGCATATGGGAAGAGATCCATGTGAGTAACCTTCGGAGTCTTGCAATGTATTTCATCTTACTGTATATTTGCCGTAAAGTTTGTCTTTGTTTTTCTCTAGTAAGCAACCCCGTAATATGAGACTTATCTTCTTTTTTTTTATTACTAATAAAGTTGTTTTGTTCGTATGTCTTTTATTCCTCCTCCCCCCCCCCTCTCCCAGTAGAAGAATCAAGTCTACATACTGGTTGGGAAGCATGAAAATGGGATCTTGACAGTTCTGAATACACAACTAAGAATTTTAAGATGCGAATCCATCAATCTTTTTTTTTGTATTTAAACCATTTAACAGTTTTTATGGCACTTGGTATTAACCAAGTGACAGAGCAATCGTCAATTCTGTCGGTCTGTTGGTCCCGGTTTTGCTACTTAGGCACTTCCAGGTAAGCTAGGATGTTGAAATTTGGCAAGCGTATCAGGGACGGGACCAGCTTAAATTAGAAATAGTCGTTTTCCCAATTTGACCATCTGGGGGGGGGAGTGGGGGGCCGGTTAATTCGGAAAAAATAGAAAAATAGAAGTATTTTTAACTTACGAACTGTTGATCAGATCTTAATGAAATTTGATGTTTGGAAGGATATCGTGTCTCAGAGCTGTTATTTTAAATCCCGACCGGATCTGGTGACATTGGGGGGGTATATGGGAGGGGGAAACCTAAAATCTTGGAAAACACTTAGAGTGGAAGGATCGGGATGAAACTTGGTGGGAAAAATAAGCACAAGTCCTAGATACATGATTGACATAACCGGAACGGATCCGCTCTCTTTGGGGTGGTTGGGGGGGGGATGATTCTGAAAAATTAAAAAATATGAGGTATTTTTAACTTACGAACGGGTGATCGATCTCAATGAAATTTGATATTTAGAAGGATATAGTGTCTTAGAGCTCTTATTTTAAATCCCGACCAGATGTTGGTGACATTGGGGGGGGGGAGTTGGGAGGGGGAAACATAAAACTTGGAAAAAACTTAGAATGGAGGGATCTTGGTGGGAATATTAAGCACAAGTTCTAGATACATGATTGACATAACCGGAATGGATCCGCTCTATTTGGGGTAGTTGGGGGGGGGGGGTAATTCTAAAAAGGTTTGAAAAAATGAGGTATTTTTAACTTACGAACGGATGATCGGATCTGAATGAAGTTTGCTATTTAGAAGGATATCGTGTCTCAGAGCTCTTATTTTAAACCCGACCGGATCTGGTGACATTGGGGGGGGGAACCTAAAACTTGGAAAACACTTCCAACACTTCCGTTCGTAACTTACGAACGGGTGATCGGATCTCAATGAAATTTGATATTTAGAAAGATATCGTGTCTCAAAGCTCTTATTTTAAATCCTGATCGGATCTGGTGACATTGGGGGAAGTTTGGGGTGGGGAACCTAAAATCATGGAAAACGCTTAGATTGGAGAGATCGGGATGAAACTTGGTGGGAAAAATAAGAGCAGAAGTCTTACATACGTGATTTACATAATTGGAACGGATCCGCTCTATTGGGGGGGGGGCTAATTCTGAAAAATAAGAAAAATGACGTATTTTTAACTTACGAAGGAGTAATTGGATCTTCATAAAACTTCATATTTAGAAGGACCTCGTAACTCATATCTCTTATTTTAAATCTCAACCGGATCAAGCGTAATTGGGGGGGGGCAGTTGGGGGGACCGGAAATCTTAGAAAATACTTAAAGCGGTGAGATCAGGATAAAACTGGATAGGAAGAATAGGAACCTGTCTAAGATACGTGGCTGACATAACCGGACCGAATCTGCTCTCTTTGCTGGAGTTGGGGGAGGGGTAGTTTTGAAAATTGAGGTATTTGTAACTTACGAAAGGGTGACCAGATCTTAATGAAATTTGATATTTAGAAGGATCTTGTGCTTTAAAGTTATAATTTTAAATTCCTACCAGATCCTGTGACATTGGGGTGAGTTGGAGGGGGAAACCGGAATTCTTGGAAAACGTGAAAATTGGGGTATTTTTATCTTACGAATAGATGATCGGATATTAATGAAATTTGATTTTTAGAAGGAATTCATGTCTCAGATCTCTTATTTCAAATCCCAACCAGGTCTTTAACATTGGGAGGAATTGGAGGGGGAAATCTTGGAAAAACACTTGGAGTGGAGGAATCGGGATGAAGCTTGGTGGATAGAATAAACAAATGTCCTTGATAAGTGATTGACAGAATCGTACTGGATTCGCTCTCTTTGGGGGAGTTGGGGGGAGGGGTTCAGTGATTTGGCGAGTTTGGTGCTTCTGGACGTGCTAGGACGATTAAAATTGGTAGGCGTGTCAAGGAGCTGCACAATTTGACTTGATAAAGTCGTTTTCCCAGATTCGACCATCTGGGGGGCTAAAGGGAGAGGAAAAATTGGAAAAAATTAGGTATTTATAACTTACGAGTGGGTAATCGGATCTTGATGAATTTTGATATTTAGAAGGACATCGTGACTCAGAGCTCTTATTTTAAATCCTGACCGGCATTAAGCCTCTTATTTTCCTTTTTAAATCAATCTATTGATTCATAGAATTTTGTTAGAGCTAATACCATATGATCTCTTGGCCCTTAGCTCTTCTCGCCTCGTCACAAGTGCCATATGAGTTCTTAGCTCTTGTTATTGTTCTTATAGGTGTTGAAATCAAATACGAACTATATAATCCGCTACTAAAACGTATCGAAGTCCTAAGGCTTGAGAAAAGGCTCGACAGTACGTTGTATTATTTAAGGGATGCACTTCCGCAATATTCTACCTTTTCTTTTGATATGGAATCAGAACCAAGGATAGAGGGGGCACCTATTCCTATCAACCCGCTACAGGTTAGTACTCGTGTTATTGTAATGCATCTGTATATTTTCTTTTATATTAGTTCTTAATCTCTTTCTTCCTCTCTCTCTCACTCTCTCTATCTCTCTGGTTCACTCTCTTTGTTCTTCCTCTCTTACTTAAATATATCTTCTAGAAAACGGCTATTTATTACAGATGGTTTTGGTCAGAGATTAAGTCGATTCATCTACCTTGTCAGTGACAATTGCTGCTGGCAACAACTCCATTGATAAATGGGTCTCTTGGTACTCGTTGGTTCTAATCCACAAGTTTTATGATGTATTTAGGCTCTTTCTGTTTCACATTTTCCAGCAGGAATCTTTTAGGAAATTTGGTCTGAAAGAGGATAATTCATTTATATAGGTGTACACATTTGGGGATTTTTAGAAGTTTTTTTTCCTGACTTCCCCCCCCCCCCTTGATCGGTATATACATTTGTGGAATACATAGTTGCCGCGCCAAAATGCCTAGCAAGAGAGAAAATGGGGTTTTGCTGGAATATCGATAATGTAGTCTTCTTGCACCAGTTATACAAAAAATCTAGAGATGTCCATACACTGATCAGAGATCTGTCCATACACTTGTAGAATACATAGTTGCCGCGCCAAAATACCTAGCAAGTGAGAAAATGGGGTTTCACTGGAATATCGATATTATAGTCTTCTTGCACCAATTATATAAAAAATCTAGAGATGGGGTGCTTAGAAAATGGAAAGACCACATTAAAAGATAAAAGGGATAGAAAGAAAAAGAAATGGGGATAACCAACTTTTGTTCAGGAACTATAGAATAAAATGATAGAGATATGGCATTTAAAAAGGAAAAAGCACAAAGCGGGAAGCAATTTCCCAAAATGATAAAACGCAAAAAATTAACCATATCAAATGGTTTTGAACTGTTTTGAATTGTTATGCCACACAAACGTTGTAAGGACAAAACCATTACTATGGAATTTTTATGGCACTTGGTATTAACCAAGTGACATATAGCAATCGCAAATTCTGTTGGTCTGTCGGTCCCAGTTTTGCTACTTTAGGCACTTCCAGGTAAGCTAGGACGATGAAATTTGGCAGACATATCAGGGACCGGACAACATTAAATTAGAAATAGTCGTGTTCCCGGTTTTACCATCTGGAGGGAGTGGGGGTGCCCTTTAATTCGGAAAAAATAGAAAAAATGAAGTATTTTTAAATTACGAACGGTTGCTCAGATCTTAATGAAATTTGATTTTTGGAAGGATATCGTGTCTCAGAGCTGTTATTTTAAATTCCGACCGGATCTGGTGACATTGGGGGGGGGGGTGGGAGGGGGAAACCAAAAATCTTGGAAAACACTTAGAGTGGAGGGATCGGCATGGAACTTGGCGGGAAAAAAAGCACAAGTCCTAGTTACAAGATTGACATAACCGGAACGGATCCGCTCTCTTTGGGGTAGTTGGAGGGGGGAGGGGTTAATTCTGAAAAATTAGAAAAAATGATGTATTTTTAACTAACGAACGGATGATCGGATCTCAATGAAATGTGATATTTAGAAGGATATCGTGTCTCAAAGCTGGTATTTTAAATCCATACCGGATCTTGTGCCATTGGGGGCAGTTTGGGGCGGGGGAACCTAAAATCATGGAAAACGCTTAGATTGGAGGGATTGGGATGAAACTTGGTAGGAAAAATAAGCAGAAGTCTTAGATACGTGAATTACATAATTGTAATAGATCCGCTCTATTGGGGGGGGGGGGGGTTCATTCTGAAAAATTTAAAAAAATGACGTATTTTTAACTTACGAAGGTGTGATCGGATCTTCATGAAACTTCATATTTAGAAGGACTTCGTAACTCAGATCTCGTATTTTAAATCTCAACCGGATCCAGCGTCATCGGG
>NC_088866.1:33110894-33169048 GCF_032884065.1 Artemia franciscana
GGAATTAAAATTCGTTTAAATACTTGCAATTACACATTACACATCACCCATTGCTCTCTTGTCCAAATAGATATTAGCTTCAGAAATTTAGGATTTAGTGAATACAATCTCGAAAAACTTCTGGTTTTCCAACATTTGATTTTAGACAAGTGACCCTCCTACAGCATAACCAGTTTAAGTACAATTATTCTGCTTAAGACATGTGTTGGATTAAATATGTCCAAAATTGAATCAGTATAAGACTTGGATATTTGTAAGATTGTGTGTCCAAGATTGGACAACATTTTCTAAGATTAGGCTCAAGTTTTAAAGGTATTTCTAATAATAGTGGTATATTTGGTTAAAGCATTCAGTTTAATCACATAATTATTGAGGAATTTCGGCAAATCTAACAGTGAATCAATCCACTTTCTAGGTGATATGGTTGATTTTTTTTACTATGATAATTGTTGAAGTGGTAATTAGCTGTCTGACTACTGGATCCTCACCCTGTATTTGTTAGGACTAGACTAGCTGGGTTTGGCTGATTACCATAAATCATGTTAAATTCCATTATGAAGGCATGAAATGATGGTTCCTTGCCAGCCAGTGATGAGTTCAAAGTTTGGTTGAGGACTCAGTGGTGTCCCAATGTAGATGGAACCCCCTCTGCTCTAAGTCCCTGTTTATGCCATGCTTGAATGACTCCAGGGTTTAAGATTGGATGGTTTGGTTGCTTGAAGAATTCCAAAGTGGAACAACATGGCTGTAAAAGAAGTTGTAGTGTTCTCTTTGGCTGGTAGTTTGCTGAGTAATTTTCTGAGTTCTTTGGTTGGGGTTGATAGGAAGAAGGTTTGAGCTAGAGTTGGCTTGCAGATGGTTAAAAACCCTGATTATGTCACCCCTTTTCATTCAGTAAACATGGGTTGTAATTTTTGATGTTGCAAGCTTCCCATGACAAGGGAGAGTCCTTAAGTTATGAGGCATTGGGGTTGCAAACTGCTGGACATTTTCAAGGAGTTGTTTGTCTCCTTTGAATTCAGGGTATGGTAGGGGGGGGGGTTAGTGCCATACCAAACTTGAGTATTGGCTATACCATAGAGGTGTTCAGTCTTTTTATAACATGTTGGTTGCAGCTGACAAATGTTCTTTTGATAATGCTGAACCTATCTCTTTACCCTAGCATTTTTAGATAGACTAGTTGGGATTTATTAGGCTAGTTTGGATGGCTAACTATAATATTGAAAAACTTTGTTTTCAGCATTTAAAATTAAACAAGAGTTATACCTATAGCCTAGCCTATTCAAATACAATTGTACTGTTTCACACACTTGTCTTAGATGGTGCAAGGTTTATTTGTACAGTTTTTAATTCATTTTTCATTCACCAAATTCATGGCCTTTTTCCCATGGGCTGTGGGGGTTATCTCATCCTTGGATGCAAATTTATTGATATATTTAAATATTCTGAACAAAATAAGCATCTTGAAATGTTGATCAGATACTATATAGCAAAAACATTTATAGCATGGGGGCTAGTTGCTCTTCAATCACTTTACTTTAAAAATAAGGTACTGCAAGTCTCAATTTCCACCTGGATTAGCATCATTCTCAGTTTCTATAACTGAAAGAGGGGGTATCCCTCTTCTATATGGAATAAATTCTGCTTGTTTTTGGGTTTAATTCTACTCTTTACTTTCATAATAAAGGCATAGACCAGAAAGATTATTGGAAATCCAGGGGGATTAGATATTGATTTTCCCTTTTGCCAGTGTCATGTCAATTATTTGGGTACCTTTTTCTAGCTCTAAGACCCTGTGTCCCAGATTATCCAGCATTTTCCAATGTTAGACTCAAGTGGTATTTGTGTGTCCAAGATTAGGCTCCACTGCTGACCATTAGTATATTTTAAGTATTCAGCATTGTTTATGGCTAAAATATTTAAGCTAATCACATTCTTATTGCAGAAATTTAGACTATTCAATCATAAAACAATCTTGTTTTTGGGTGGTATAATAGAGATTTTATGATGTTTTACTGTCAAAGTGGTGATTATCTCTCCAGCTACTGGGTGCATACCCTGCCCAAATCACAGATATGCTGAATCTTGGGTATGTTGAATCCAAGACTAGTAATGTTAAATAAAATGACTAAACATGAATAGGGTAGGCTTTAAGGGTAGCTTTTTATCTAAATTTAAATGTTCAAAAAATGTTCCAAGATTGTTGTCAGCCAATACCACTATGTAAAGCTATATACATCATTTGTAAAGTTTGTAGCCCATTGCCTAAATTTTGGAAAGATATGCTAATTATTTATTAATACCAAGTGTAGTGAGTTTGTTGTAGCTTGTCACACTAAACATTACAACAGTAGAAAAAAAACATGAAAAAAACAACAACACTGAAACATACTTTATAGCACCACATGTGCACAAAAAGGTGCACAGCAAATTACAGTAAGACCTTGTGTAGAGTTCTGTATCAGATAATTAACATTTCAAAGACACTGATATATCTCAACTGTTTGTGATGTCTAAAATATTAATCTTTGTATCTTTAACTTATAAAAAGTTAAACTTATTTAACTTGATAACTTATATCTTTAACTTATTTTTATCTTATAAATTATCTTTGAATAGACTTTAATATGTAAAGACATTAAATTGCACAAAGAGCAAAAAACTGGTAATTACATAAATGTTTGTATATACAATTATATGCCAGTGCACATCATTAATGAATAATCAAGTAAATCAACTTAGTTAAGACAAGTATTACAACAATAAATGTCTATGTTTACCATTTATATTATATGGATTAGGCTACATGACCTTTAAGGAACAAATACCCCACCATGTGGTATTTCTTTCTCTACAACTGGAAATCTCAGAGGGATCAGCTGCAGTCACTTTTGATGGCACTTGGTGTTTACCAAGTGACATAGCAATCACAAATTCTGTTGGTCTGTCAGTTCTGGTTTTGCTACTTTAGGCACTTCCAGATAAGCTAGGACAATGAAATTTGGCAGGCGTATCAGGGACCAGACCATATTAAATTAGAAATAGTCGTCTTCCCGTTTCGACAATCTGGGGGGGGGGGGAGTGGGGGATGGTTAATTTGGAAAAATTAGAAAAAATGAAGTATTTTTAACTTATGAACAGGTGATCGGATCTTAATGAAATTTGATATTTAGAATGATATCGTGTCTCAGAGCTCTTATTTTAAATTCCAACTGGATGGGGAATTGGAGGGTGAAACCTAAAATCTTGGAAAACGCTTAGAATGGAGGGATCAAGATGAAACTTGGTGGAAAAAATGAGGACAAGTCCTAGATACGTGATTGACATAACCGGAATGGATTCGCTCTCTTTAGGGGAGTTTGGGGGAGGGTGAATTTTGAAAAATTAGAAAAATGAAGTATTATTAACTCATGAAGGAGTGATTGGATCTTAATGAAATTTCATATTTAGAAGGGCCTTGTAACTCGGATCTCTTATGGTAAATCTGACTAAATCCAGTGTCATTGGGGGGAGCTAGGGAGGGGTAACTGGAAATCTTGAAAAAGGCTTAGAGTCAAGAGATCAGGATTAAACTTGGTGAGAGGGATAAGCATAAGTCCAAGATACATGACTGACATAACCAGACCAGATCTGCTCTCTGGGAGAGGGGTAATTCGGAAAAATTCAAGAGAATGATGTATTTGTAACTTACAAACAGGTGATCAGATCTTAATGAAATTTGATATTTAGATGGATCTTGTGTTTCGGAGCTCTTATAATGAATCCTGACCAGATCTGGTGACATTGGGATAGTTGGAGGGAGAAAGCAGAAATCTTGGAAAACGTGAAAATTGAGGCATCTTTATCTTATGAATGATGATCGGATCTTAATGAAATTTGGGAGTTGGAGGGGGAAACATAAATCTTGGAAACCGGAAATCTTGGAAAAAGCTTAGAGTGGAGAGATCGGGATGAAACTTGATGAGAAGAATAAGCACAAGTTCTAGATACGGGATTGACATAATTAGAATGGATCCGCTCTCTTTGGAGAAGTTTGGGAGGGGGGTTCAGTGGCTTGGCTAGTTTGGTGCTTCTGGACGTGCTAGGACAATGAAAATTGGTAGGCGTTTCCTGGACCTGCACAAATTGACTTGATAAATTCGACCATCTGGTGGGGGCTGAAGGGTGAGGAAAAATTAGAAAAAATGAGGTATATTTAACTTACGATTGGGTGATTGGATCTTAATGAATTTCGATATTTAGAAGAACTTTGTGTCTCAGAGCTCTTATTCTAATCCCGACCAGTATTAAGCCTCTGATTTTCCTTTTAAATCAGTCTATTGATTCTTAGAATTTTGCTAGAGCTCATGCTATATGAGCTCTTGGCTCTTCCGACCTCGTCACAAGTGCCATATGAGCTCTTAGCTCTTGTTTCACTTTTTTAGGACATGTCACTTTTCACTGAATTGTCACTAAAGTCATTTTTTTGTTCGTGTTAACTGAGGAGCCACCCAAATTGGCTGCTTAGAAGATGGATATTTTAGCCCAGATTCTTAATTTTTGTTTCCAATATTTGCTTCTGTTTTTGTGGTTGGCCGTTGCCTGTAGAGGGTACAAATTAAGACCCATAAGTTTGAGGGGCGTCAAAACTTAAGAAGAAATAATCATCTTTCATGGGCTTTATGAGTTTAATGACTTTTTCAGGTCATTTTGAGTGACAGGTAAGACAAAATTTTCAGACAACTGGTTCGGTAGGGAAGATGGGACTGAATACATAGTGGAAGAGTGGTGTGCCAAGAGTAATGATGATGACAGTTCATTTTACTGCTTAATTGAAGTACAACAAAATTATTTTCAGCTTCATGACTTGCTCAATTCCATTTTATAAGGTTTTAAAGATATGCAAATAAATTTCCTAAATTTTGAAAAAATATTGATATGGCTCCAAATTATACTCAAATAACAGGAATTGCATTTTCAGAACTAAAGGCAGAGAAAAATCAACTAGTAACTGAAAATTAAGGTAAAATGTTGTTTTGTCAAAATTTCCATTGGTGTAGACCTGTCATGTAGACAAATTTCTGGGCCCTCTGGAGGGAGAAGGAGTGGAGGTGGGTACTTTAAAATACCTTCCCATGACATGCTTCAGCCTGTAGACCTATCCCTGAAAATTTCATTTTCCTAACTTAAACCCTTTCCAAGATAGCAAGAAGTCAATTAACTTGAGATTCACCTAATGAAACTTTCAGGGATGGGTTTACAGGCCAAATTATGTCCCAGGAAAGTATTTTGAAATACCTAACTCCACTCTCTTTCCCTCTAGAGGCTCCTAACCTTTGATGACCTTTAAAAATATATATGCTATAAAAGTGAAACCTTGCAAAATAGATCTTGTGCTTGGATGAAGTACAACAAAATTGTTTTCAGCTTCACATTGCTCAATCCCATTTATAAGGCTTTAAACATATGCTAATACATTTCCTAAATTTAAGAAAACAAATATTGATATGGCTCAGAATTCTACTCAAATAACAGATATTGCATTTTCAGAACTAAAGGCAGAGAAAAAGCAACTGGTAGCTGAAAATTTAGGTAAAAAAGTGTGTTGTCAAAATTTCAATAGGTATTGACCTATCATGTTGGCAAATATCAGGGCCCTGTAGAGCGGGAAGGAGTCAATGTGGGTACTTTAAAATACCTTCCTGGGATATACTTTAGCCTGTAGACCCATCCCTGAAAGTTTCATTTTTCTAACCTACCCCTTTTCAAGATAGTAAGAAGTCTATAAACTAGAATTTTACCAGTACTGGTTTGTCATGATTAAGTTAAATAATCTTAAATTTTAACTAAATGTCTAAATATATGTGTTTTTATCAAATTAGGATTGGTTGGATCAATACAGAAGAGGACCCAATAAATTATATTTAAATGTTTTTGAGTAATTAGTATTTGCTTTTTCTTGGGGGGGGACTTCAAACCATGTTATTGAAATGACTATAAATATGTTATAGCCCAGTTCTAAAGATGGTTTTTGGTCACATCCTACTTCCTCTTGTTTTGCCTTCACTGCTTCTACAGAATTGCATATCATGTATCAGGGTAGGAGTCAATAAATATTTTGTCTTTTAGAGACAGGACTCTAATGTCTTGCATCCTTTGTGTTAATATGAATAGGATAATCATTTCTCAGTCTTCCCTTTTTGTGAGGAAAATGGTTTGTGTTAGTGTTAAAATGTGTGCTGAAGAAGAGACATGCAGTATAACTTATAAAAATGGTTTTCAAAAATGGAAAGAAATGTATGATACTATTAGGCCTAAAAAGGAATAGAAATAAACTACTTTATGTTATATATTACAAGTAAAATATTGTTTTACAAATCAGAGGTGTATTACATATGATTAAAAGATACATTATAATAAGTCAACCTTAATATCAACATGACTAGTTCTTTTTCATATTGCTTCTCAGATTCTACCTCTCTAGGGTTGAAATTTGTTCCATCACCTAGTTAATAGGCACATTAAATGTGTAATCTGTTTAATTTAATTTGCTGGCAAGAGGGGGTGAGGAACAGAAAGAAGATTTATTTTTAGCTTTAGCCAATCTATATTAATCCATTGTCTTCCCCTACCTTAACAGTTTTAGCAAGTGAGCTGTGGAAGTACTAGTCACTGTCTTGGATTTTTTTTTCCTTGGAGTTTTTAAATTTCCTTGGCATAAAGTAAAGGTTTGATTATAAGTTGCTTTTGACTGGCCCAGCTATAATAATTATACCCTTATGTGAAAATTTATAAACAAAATTTATTTCTATCTCTTTCAAAGATGCTGCCCATGAAATTTTCTATAATTTTCATTTCTAAGAACTAGCTAAAATATTTTTATGAAATATTAGATATGTTTGTGCATCTGATACAATGTTTTTCTATGCATGACTGTATTTTGTTTTCCTGAAAACTGGCATTTCTTGTTTAAATGCTCCTGCTTGTGGAGGAGCACTGTGTTGGCTAGGGCTATTCTGGTCCCCCTGGCCCTGGGGAACTGTGTTAGCCCAGAAGATTTATTTTTCTGATGTGCAAAGTAATTTTAACAAAATGATTATCTCAAAATGTTTGTGAGATGGGTTTTTGAAAAAAGGGCACAAGGAGGCTAGATCTGATATATTTGGGGGGAAACAGCATGGTTGGGATGGCTAGTTGCCCTAGTTTTTTTTAGTTTAGGATGGCCTAGTTTTTTGGGAATAATGACATTAATGTTTTGAAAAATATAGACAATCCTTTTATTTAGTATGATGATCAGACATTATTTTGAAATATATGACTATGTTTGAAAAAGTATCAGTAAGGGGCATTCTGTGTCAGTTCAACACAGTGACCCTGCATTATCACCTTCGATTTTGATGAAATTTGGCATAGCGATAGCCCATATGAGAAACTCCCAAAACTGAAATTTTAGGTGTTTTGTTTGACTGGTGACAAGATATGGGTAATTGAACATTGCAACTGCCTGATTTATGCCAACCAGCCAACAGTTAAACTGCTATATCTCAACTCCTATTGCACCTATAAACGAAAGTAAAATACCAAATAAAGGCTATTTGAAAGTTCTTTCTGAATAAAGCATCTGGAAATAGTTATTTTTATTAACCAGACAAATATGAGCAAATGTAATCTAGTAACCCTCGACTGGGTCAGTTTGTCCAAACAGAATTTTATGTGCTTTTATCCATACAAAGCTCTTATTGTTTCAAACAACTGGTGAAAATCTCAGAGTGAGATCTTCAAGGTTTTTTTGTTATGATTTTTTTTTTGAATGACCAACCATGGTACTGGGACATGTCCCACTACATACCACAAGTGGTATACCACTTGATGCACAGAAAAGTAACTAGTGCTGTAGTCTTAAATAATCTTTTAAGTTGTTGTAAGAATTATAATTTCAGTTGGTAGTTTTTAAAGGAATTAAAATGACTATGAAAAGGGTAATTTATTCTTGGTTAAATTTTCAAATCTGGGTTTTCATTTTTTTTTTTTTTCTTACCAGATATTGGTTATCCATTTTAAAATTTAATAAATCTAGAGCAAAAATTAGGTTTTCTGTATGAAATGATTGACTGTTTAAGGTAAACAAAAATTTTCCAAATATTTCTACAAATTGGCTTATCCAGCTCCTCTCTATTAACAATCCAGGGTGGGTTACCCTTATCCTATTTCTTCCCTGAAATCAGTTTTTTCACTGTTTTATAAACTCTACTTGCAGGTTGTCTAAAATGTAACTTCTCTGGAATTTCTCAATACAAATCTTTCTTTGCTTCCCCTGTTTGACACCCAAAGGCTGCATATTGTCTTTGACACATTAGAAAGTCTAGGAATTGCCTGTAAATTCTTCTTGCCTCTAATAACTGTTTCTTTGCAATTGTACATTCATTGTCCCACTGAAAACTCAGTTTACAGTGACTAGGAACTCTTTCACTATTTAGAGTCAGTTCTTGTGCAATTCCAAGGAGTGAATTTTGAAATGTCTCTATTTTCCCATTGACATCTTCATAACAGTTCACTCGTGACTCAACGTCTGTTTGATAGGCAAGTTCTCTATGCTTAAAATTTATGGTGACAACACTAGACCAATCGGATCATTCTTGTCTAACATCTTGTATTTGATACATTTAAACAAGGTGGGATTCTTTTTAATAAGTGTACAATTCTCTGTAACAATATAGGCTAAAGGAAAGATATTGACTACCAAGGTTTTCAGTTTTATCTGTTCCAGACACTTGTATAGGCTATAAAAACAATAAAAGAAAAAGGCTGGTAATATTAGCCTTAAGTTTTCCCTATTGAAAAATACAACAGCAACTTGTTTCAAGAAACAATTAGCCTAACATTGTTTCCAATTTATCAAATTGCTTTTAAGAGAGGAAACCCATGTTGCCTAGGCCCTATTTGTTTTTTCAAACATGTGGCTGTCATAATATTCTGTGGGGGGGGGGGGAATTTAAGACCCATATTAGCAGCTTATTCTTTTATTTCAGCTTTATTTAGCCTAGGCTGCTAATATTGGTTGCAAGTGCTCCAAACAAAATTAGACTATAACATCCACTTGTCTCATGAAACCAAGTGTCTTTAAAAACTTTCAAAATACCATCACTGCATGCCAATGGCTTGGAACTTAACTGCCATTAATTTCTTTAGAAATGATGTGCCATTTCTTCTATTATATCTTGTCACACTTTATGTTAGCAATTGTAAATTATTAATTAAAGCTGCTCCAGGTTCTGATTCATGATCTGTCCATATTGACTATGACATTCTTGGAAATTTGGCTGCTACATAGCTCCTTGCCTGCAATATTAGGGAATATTATGTGCTTGATTTTGGCATAACACAATCAACACTGGCAGCCTCCAAGGTGATCTTCTTTTTGTAGTATCTGAAGAAAGAGATCTCAGACTAAATATTAGGAACGGATTGAATTTCAGCATCCATGCCAAAACTATGTTGCCATCTTCTCATGAAACTGTAAAAGGTATTGGTCTGATTGCAACGAGATTGGTCTACGAAAGTCTGTCTTTCTGCAAACATATGAAAACAATGTCTCTAAAAATCTTGCAAAATATCAAATTCTTTCTCGTTCACGCCATTTTTTTGCAATCTTTTGTTAATCCAAATTTACAAAAATTTCTTCCTCCCTAAGGAAAATAATAAAATCTGCTCATAAAATCTACTCTTAATGAAAAATGGCATTTTTCACTAAGAGTAGATTTTCTCATATATCAACAACAAGTCCAATGGCAAAGTAAGATTTTCCCTATACTTTCTGAGATACGACCTTGTCTCAACAGGAAAAAAATGGCGATACTTGTCATTTTTAAAGGCGTAGGAGGGGGCCTAGTTGCCATCCAATCTTTTTGGTTACTCAAGAAGGGCACTAGAACGTTTAATTTCCTCTCGAGTGAGCTCTCCTCTGATATTCTATGACCAATTTGTCAATACCATAAAAAAAAAAACATAAAAACACATATCTGTGATCTTTCTTCAGGCGAAAAACAAAAATTCCACGTTTTTGCTGATTGGAGCTTGAATCCTCTACAGTATAATTCTCTGATATGCTGAATCTGGTGTCATTTTCATTAAGATTCTATGATTTTAAGGGGTCTTTTCCTTTTTTTCGAAAATTGGGCAAATTTTCTCTGGTACGTAACCTTTGATAGATAAGTCTAAACTTAATGAAACTTATATATATATATATATGAAATCAGAGTAGTCAATTCTTTGAATATATCTATTGATGTCAAAATTCTGTTATTTGGAGTTTTGGTTACTATTGAGCCAGGTCGCTCCTTACTTACAATGTTTGTTACCATGAACTGTTTGATAATAAAATAACAAGGTGCCTTAAAATCTCTTATCTTCCTGGAAACTTTTTGGATATTGTATATAAATTTTTGCTAATGTTTTACTTCCCCCTTCTGTTGTAAAGAACCTTGAGACAAGTCACATCAGTTTTTTTTAGCCTTCTGTTATTTATTCAAGACATCTAAAAACAAGTTGTGCTTCACAACATTTTTCTTCTGTTCCATTTTCCTTTGAAAAGATGTTACCTATTTTTTCCCTTTCAATGCAAATTGTTACAATGAGTCAAATATTTAACTGTAATTTTATCAAATTTTCATTCCTTTTATGTTGTATTTTTAATCGATTAACCAGTATTTAATAATGACACTTTTGGGTCTACTTTGTCTATATTTTTAGAAGTCTAGGCCTTTGGACCTAGAACAGATCTTTATAAAGGCTGAAAATGAGGGAGAAATGTCCTGCCAGGCTAACCATTTGCTTTTTATGGCGTTTGGTATAAACCAAGTGACATATAGGTATTGCAAATTCTGTTGGTCCCAGTTTTGCTACTTTAGGCACTTCCAGGTAAGCTAGGACAATGAAATTTGGCAGGCGTATCAGGGACCAGACCAGATTAAATTAGAAATAGTCGCTTTCCCGATTCGACCATCTCGGGGGGGGGGAGTGGAGGGGCCTGTTAAGTCGGAAAAAATAGAAAAATTGAAGCATTTTTAACTTACAAACGGTTGATCAGATCTTAATGAAATTTGATGTTTGGAAGGATATCGTGTCTAAGAGCTGTTATTTTAAATCCCGACCGGATCTGGTGATATTGGGGGGGGGGGAGTTGGAAGGGGGAAACCTAAAATCTTGGAAAACACTTAGAGTGGAGGGATCGGGATGAAACTTAGTTGAAAAAACAAGCATAAGCCCTAGATACATGATTGACATTACTGGAACGGATCAGCTCTCTTTGGGGTAGTTAGGGGCGGGGGGTTAATTCTGAAAAATTAAAAAAAATGCGGTATTTTTAACTTACGAACGGGTGATCGGATCTCAATGAAATTTGATATGTAGAAGGATATCGTTTCTCAAAGCTCTTACTTTAAATCCCGACCGGATCTGGTGACATTGAGGGTGAGTTGGGAGGGGAAAACCTAAAACTTGGAAAACACTTCGAGTGGAGGGATTGGGATGAAACTCGGTGGGGAAAATAAGCACAAGTCCTAGATATATGATTGACATAAACGGAACGGATTCGCTCTCTTTGGGGTAGTTGGGGGGGGGGGGTAATTCTGAAAAATAAAAAAAATGAAGTATTTTTAACTTACGAACGGGTGATCGGATCTCAATGAAATTTTATATTTAGAAGGATATCGTGTCTCAGAGCTCTTATTTTAAATCCCGATCAGATCTCGTGACATTTGGGGAGTTCGGGGTGGGGGAACCCAAAATCATGGAAAACGCTTAGATTGGAGGGATTGGGATGAAACTTGGTGGGAAAAATAAGCAGAAGTCTTAGATATGTGATTTACATATTTGGAATGGATCTGCTCTATTGGGGGGGGGGGGGGTAATTCTGAAAAATTAGAAAAAATTACGCATTTTTAACTTACGAAGGAGTGATCGGATCTTCATGAAACTTCATATGTAGAAAGACCTTGTAACTCAGATGTCTTATTATAAATCTCAACCGGATCCAGTGAAATTGGGGGTGGGGGCAGTTGGGGGAGACTGGAAATCTTAGAAAATACTTAAAGCAGTGAGATGAGGATGAAACTGGATGGAAAGAATAAAAACCTGTCTAAGATACGTGACTGACATAACCGGACCGGATCTGCTCTCTTTGGTGGAGTGGGGGGGGGGTAATTTTGAAAATTGAGGTATTTGTAACTTAAAAAGGGTGACCAGATCTTAATGAAATTTAATATTTAGAAGGATCTTGTGCTTTAAAGCTCTAATTTTAAATTCCGAACAGATCATTTGACATTGGGGGGAGTTGGAGGGGAAAACGGGAAAATTGGGGTATTTTTATCTTACGAATAGGTGATGGGATCTTAATAAAATTTGATATTTAGAAGGAATTCATGTTTCAGAGCTTATATTTCAAAGCTCGACCAGATCTTTGACATTGGTGGGAGTTGGAGGGGGAATTCTTTGAAAACAATTGGAGTGGAGGAATCGGGACTTTTTCACTTGCTTAAGAGCTTGGAGTAGTCACATGTTAGCGTCACTTTGCAGTAATATCGGCTGAGTCTTGTGTCTGAAATAGATGGCTAGACCTCCCGATGGTCCACCACGGGTTTTCTGGGTGGCTCTCAAGAAGGTATAATGGGTCCGAAAACGCTTTAGGCTATCAACATTCACTTTAGAGAGAAGGTGCTCCTGTAGAAACACAATATCATTTTCAAGCAGCTCACTAATCAGTAGATCCTTGTCTTTTGTACCATTAATATTAAGAGACACAAAGCTAAACGGAGTTTGAGCATTCATTTATTAGCGTTGTTGAGAGCCGATCGGAGAACTTTGCATTTCAGACTAAAACTTACGTGTTCCATAGTGCATTTTGCACATTTTGGTGAGGCTTGTCAAGGGGTTTCCTTGGAATTCACATGAAGGCCGGAACATCTGGAACACTTGGGATGTGCTGGTGAGCGGAGACAAGCTCCAATCAAGTGATCAGTACTTTGACAGCGAAAGCATCGACGCGGAATGGATTGAAAGGGCTTAGTGCGAAAAATTTCGTACCCAATACGGATTCCCGACTGCAGTACCGCGTTCAGAGCGGTTTTGTCGATAAACTCGATGCGAAAAGTGCGAGAATCGCCGATTTGATTAGCACTAATAAGTCCCTCTACTGAGGCCTTTAAATCAGCTCTTGAATAGTTATGGGGTATTTCACGGACAACGGCTAAAGGCTTTTTATCAATCACTTTGGTTTCAACGTTTGGAATGGAGCTAGTAACCGCTGCAGCCAGCGTGTCGGCTGAGCGCTTATCACGTACCATCGCAACCCAGCTTCTGCTGCGTGGCTTAGATTTCGGATTTACGATCCCATCGTGACCATCCAACGTTTCGAGCATCTTCATGCAAAGGATTGGGTCACTGAGCGCTGGGGGAGGGTTTCTTACAACGACAGCGTAGGACGGTTTTTTTTTATTTTGAGTAGGGGCTACAAGCTTAGACTGTCCCTCAGTAACCTCGGACGCAATATCACGCAGCTGTTCAAGACAAGAGTTCACCTTGGCACTGAGGGTACTGAAGGTATCAACAGGGATCGTTGGTACTTCGCTGGGACATTTGATAACAAAGTCCGGAAGCTTTATGTTCTGGGAATCGCACTTTACAAGCGAAGAAATAATGTCCGAAGCACAGTTTAATGCAGCATTGGCTTTTACTTGCTTTGATGGGACTTCATTTGGAAAAAGCTTTAAAAAAAAAAGCAATTTACGGGTCTCACAAAGAGAGAAGTAAGGGAAGCGTTGGAGGCTGCCTACCTTGTCTGACAGTAGCCTGACAGTTAATAAATGAATCAATCACAACTCATATTCTACAAAAAGCAGTTCCTTCATGATTTTTCTAAATATATGGGGGTCTCCAATAATTTTAATATCATTCTATTATACTATTATATATTTATATTATTCTATTCTATTTCTATACTATTTATCCTTGTTTTTTTTTGCTTCTTCGGAAGTTTAAGTCGTGTATCAAGCAGTTCGAGTCTTCTACGGTTAAACAAAATTTGATTATATAACATTTTATGCTATCTCAAATGAAGCAGCATAACCAATTGTTCTGATAGGTTAATCAACTATCATTGTCTGACTGATAATGTGTCTTCACAAAGCTAATAAATATGAGTAAGGAATATCACAAAAACTTAGTGTAATAACGGTCGACTCAAGGAGATCGACCAAGTGCCTGACTCAATTATTTCAGCTGGTTTGGTGTTTAGTTTTTTTTTGTCAAGACTGCATTAACGTAACGATGTCGATGTTTTAAACGGTTTTTTATTTATTTTTATTTTTTGTAGGTAGAAATAATTGCAAAGGAAAGACTGGATGATTTTAAAAAAAAGGTTGTCGTAGAATTTCAAGGAGAGCAAGGATTAGATGACGGGGGTCTCTCCAAAGAATTTTTCCTACTACTCATTGAAAAACTTTTCAACCCGGACTCGGGTGAGCTTTTATTTTACCTGAATTATTTGAAGAGTGTGTCCCACATGACATTGGTTGTCCTTTTTTCTTCTTCTTTTAGCTTTTATTGTAAACATATTAAAGTCCATGTTGCATATTAATTATTGTGTTTACAGACTGTCATTACTTAACTAAGGCTTTTTCGAATAATCAACTTTTTTTTTAATTTAGATGTCTTCAACTATCTAGGCTATAGTAGTGTTAAGATATAAAAAATTGGGTATGGCTAGTGTTGTAAAATTGCTGTAAAAAAAAGTGGTAAGATAAGATATTTATTTCAAACAATTACTATCACAAGCCCCGAAGGGCCAAACGTGGTGATTGATATTGGATACAATATGGTGCTTCTCAGGAAATTTAGGGTAAAATTGATGGTTTAAAGTTGTCTTAAAAGTATTTTCTATAGCTGCCCTTGTTTTTTTATGGCTTTTTAAAGCATCAAAGGAAAAAAATTATGCACAATTTGAAATAGTTACGGTACACTTCCAAATACAGTTTTCCCTCCCAGTCTCTGTGTGACTCAAGCTCGTATGCTGGGATTGATTTTAGAAGTGGTTTTACCATTTGTGCTGTGGGAGGGGAATAAGATAAAAGCCCTCTCCCTGGAAAATGATAGGAAGCGACCTAAAAATCTACATTGTTTTATTCCTTCTACCCTTAGATATTTTTCTCTTTTTTTTCAAGCGCCTAAGGCAAGAAATAAAATGCACAATTTGATTCGTTTGATTCTTTTCTTTTAATTTGATTACTGCAAGTTGATTGAGGCTTGAACTTTTTAATCGCTAAAATGAGAGCTTTGATATAAAAAAGAATTTTTTTAATGATCCTTCTTTCTATTTTCTATAACCATTACTCATGTGACCTTAATTCAATTTATAGTCCATATAATTTGTCTATTTATCGTTTGTATTTGTGTCCCCACCTAAATGTCACCCCCCGCCCTTCTCCCTGCCTCACTCTCTGTCTCCCAAATATAAGTTGTTGCTTTGGGGGGATTTGGAGGGGGAAATCTTGGAAAAACACTTGGAGTGGAGGAATCGGGATGAAGCTTGGTGGATAGAATAAACAAATGTTCTTGATACGTGATTGACAGAATCGTACTGGATTCGCTCTCTTTGGAGGAGTTGGGGGGAGGGGTTCAGTGATTTGGCGATTTTGGTGCTTCTGGACGTGCTAGGACCATGAAAATTGGTAGGCGTGTCAGGGAGTTGCACAATTTGACTTGATAAAGTTGTTTTCCCAGATTTGACCATCTGGGGGGCTAAAGGGAGAGGAAAAATTAGAAAAAATTAGGTATTTATAACTTACGAGTGGGTGATCGGATCTTAATGAATTTTGATATTTAGAAGGACATCGTGACTCAGAGCTCTTATTTTAAATCCTGACCGGCATTAAGCTTCTTATTTTCCTTTTTAAATCAATCTATTGATTCATAGAATTTTGTTAGAACTCATACCATATGATCTCTTGGCTGTTAGCTCTTCATGCCTCGTCACAAGTGCCATATGAGCTCTTAGCTCTTGTTTTTCAAAATTTAGGAAATGTATTTGCATATCTTTAAAACCCTGTAAAACAGAATTGAGCAAAGTTATGAAGCTGAAAATAATTTTGTTGTACTTCAATTAAGCAAAAGATCAATTTTGCTAGGTTTCACTTTTATAGCACACATTTTTAAAGGTCAGGGCCCTCTAGAGGGAGAAGAAGTGGAGGTAGTTGCTTCAAAATACCTTCCCGGGACATAATTTATTCTGTAGATTCATCCCTGAATGTCTTATTTTCCTAACCTATACCCTTTCTGAGATAGCAAGAAGTCAATTAACTAAAATTTTACCGAAATTTTATTTTCAGAACTACAAGGAGATAAAAAAAAGTCAATGTTGGTATTACCAGAACATTTTTTCGGGTCATGAAACTTGTTAATAGATCTCGACCAGATCCGGTGACATTGGAGGGAGTGGGAGGGAGAAACCAGAAATCATGGAAAACGTGAGAAGAATAAGCACAAGTCCTAGATATGTGATTGAAATAACCAAACCAGATCTCTTTAGGTGAGTTGGGGAGGGGGGGATTAATTAGAAAAAATTAATAAAAATGAGCTTTTTTCAACTTCTGAACGGGTGATCAGATCTTAATGAAATTTGATACCTAGAAGGATCTCGTGCTTCAGAAGTTTTATTTTAAATCCCGACGAGATCCGGTGACATTGATGGGGGCACTTTAAATCTCGGAAAACGTGAAAATCGAGGTATCTTTATCTTAAGAATGGGTGATCGGATCTTAATACAACTTGATTTTAAGTGCTTGATATCCTGCTGAAAAATACTAAATTTATTTAAATCATTATTATTCTCAGTATGGATGCTCTCTTTCACTCTTACGATTTTTCTCTACTCCTTCAATTTAAATCTCTTCCTTATCTCTATTCCTTGATCTCTCTGTCTCTACTCTTTCTTCCCTTGCTTGCTTTTCCCTCCACTCATCTTAAAACGAGGTTCCTAAAGAGTTGGTAGTATTCCTCTAAAACCAACTTGATCTTTACTTTTCCTGTCCTTTGTCTTGGAACGGTGAACTTGAAACTACCCTAAATATTTGTCTCTTTAAAATTTTTATTTTTTCTTATTAAATTCTTTTTTTTACACAAAAACCTATCATCAGTATATTTCTCCTCAAGATAGGCCTGCCAAGGCTTTTTGTGAGGATTATAGGGGATACGTATTGGAAATCAATAGGTTTGATTAAAGTCGTGGGTAAGGGTTTGTTGTCGCCTTTTGAAATTAAAAAGGGTGTTAAACAGTTTAGCAGTATTTCACTATGGCTGTTTGCACTGTGTTAATTATATAGTTGATCATTTTTGAAAAGAATGGGCCCAACAGTTCCTCTAGGGAACCTTACTTTATAGCTGTTGCTTTTTCCTGATGCACTGGTCATCGGCAAATCTCCAAACGAGCTCCGGATTATAATGAATATACTAGAAGGAAATTCAGCTAAAAAGAAAGTGGTCCTAAATTCTGAAAAATGGAAATAATGGTTATTAGGACTAATAATATGAATGATGAACAAAAAACTAAAGTTTACAACAAAGGTAAAAGTTTGAAATTGAGATTTAAAGATTTGGGAGTAATCTGGGCTGCAGTGGTAGCTTGCAACCTAGTAAGAGACGATCATGTCCCATAGTTAAGATAAAAATTGCCTATAACTCTTAAAACTTAAGTCAGATCAAAAAAAGAAGTAAGCTATTAGAACCGCCTTGTCTAATACACCTGTCGAGGAAACTAACTGTCCCTTTGCTTAAATAACAAGGAAAGTGTTTGTTTGGAAATCAAGGAAAGTGGCTGCAACCACAATGTTCCGCATTGAGGGCATCTTTTTTCTTTTCTTTTTTTTAACAGATAGCTTGGCACTGGAACATGATAAAGAACTGTTTAATGGCTCATTTTAAAAGGTATGTTTTAGGAGGGAGAGGATTCAGCATTATATAGTGAGTCTTAATCTGAGAATTGTAGGCTCTCATAAGCAAATTAGACCTTAATTCTAAAACGAAACCATACGATTCTTTCTTTTTTTTTAGAGTTGTTAGCTTTTCTGGTAGACCTGTTGATGATAGCTCAATCAGGAAGGATCACTCTCGCAGTCGCTCTCCTCAATCACGCTCCCGTTTCAGAGATCGCAGAAGGACTGCCTCTAAGTCAAGGTAGCTTTTTTTATGTGGCAAATATTTGATCGTTCTTTTATTTGATTATTTTTGATAAGCTGAGCTTGATCCCTTTTTGACGAAATATGTTATAAATATGTAATAACTGTTGGTTAAAATGAATGAAAGTTTTTCATTAGGCAACATTAAAATTGGAATTCTTTTTAAATAGGCATTTTGTTTTTCTTTTTTTGAGAAATTTGCTTCGTCTGCCGGATCTTTCGCCACCCGCAGAAAAAAGAGTCTCCGAAAAAAAAGTAGTATTCGATTCGCCTCTGTTGTACAGTAGCTGAAATATGGTATCATTTTAGTTACTATTTTTAGGTTTGTAGGCTTAGAAAATACAAAAATATTGACAAATTTGTTTGTCTGACCAAAACTTTTGTTCAACACGATTTAATTTTCTCATTGATGGAAAATTAAAAATATTCAATTGGTATTATTTTTAAATAGGTATTCCTTTATTGTGGAATTTGCATCATGTGCTGGATCTCTCGCAACCCGCAGAAAAAAAGTCTATAAAAAAAGCAATAATCGATTTGCATCAAATGTTGACTATAGTTGACAAATTTACTTCTCTGGCCGAAAGTTGTTTAAAAGTGAATAGTTTCTTTGTTATGCAGAAATAAAAGCAGATAATTGATATTATTTTTAATAGGTATTTTTTTGTGATATTCTTTTTCAGTCAGAGATACTATTAAGAATTTGCCGTCATGGCGTAGTGACGTGTCAAACACCCCGCATCCAGTTTTCGCTCTTCCTTAAGAACTGTTAAGTGCCATTTGTGCTTTTGATTTGGATTCTAATTTTGTATTTTAACTAAGTTTTTAGAAATGTTAATATTTTTAGTAGGGGGGATATAATGAATTTGCAAGTTTACTAAGTCTGGCGCGAAAGGGAAATTAGGTAGGGATGTTAGTCGCCCTCCAATCTTGTATAAGTGTTTGTTTTTTTTTTTTTTTTACTTATGCTGCTTTATAAATTAATGACGTTGTTATAGGTGTTTCCGTAGTTTAC
This sequence comes from Artemia franciscana, assembly GCF_032884065.1. Lineage (NCBI taxonomy): Eukaryota > Metazoa > Arthropoda > Branchiopoda > Anostraca > Artemiidae > Artemia > Artemia franciscana. Next base: position 33,130,113 of record NC_088866.1, read on the forward strand.
ACGGAAGGGATGGGTGGTATCAATCACCTTTCTCAGCGATAAATTGTAACTTCTGATTTTGTTGAAATATGGCATCATTTTAGTTACTATTTTTAGGTTTCTAGGCTTAGAAAATACAAAAGGATAAATTATACAATAAAAATATACAAAGGACTTGATTTGTTTATACAACCTAAACTTATGTCCATAAAGCTTGAGTTGCAACCCCTTAACCCTCAAAAAAATCGGGAAAGAATTTGAACAAATACTCGGAAATTAAAGAATGTAGACTTATTTACTAGTTATTTCTTATTTGGCAATTACGGTTGTCACAAAGAAGGGGTAAATTTGCAAAGTGACCCGGAACTCAGGTGCCGTTCCCCATATGTATTAACATAAACAAGCATTATCTTCAATCCTAAAAACTAATATAATGAATTCTCTATTATAGTTCAGAAACAAGAGAAAATTGTCTAAAGCTATAGACAAAATTGAACGTCGCTGCCATATAGTTTGTCCAACACAAACCAATACCTCTGTTGAACTATATCCCAACAATGCTGTCAATTCACAAAATTACTCGCGAGGGATTTGTTCCCTCGCGAATAAACGTTTGGGAATGAATATTTTTTTTTTCATTTAATTACTTCAATGAAAACACCAACGAAGTCTATTTTTCAAACATCTTGGGGGGGGGGCAAATACCCTCATTTGGCACCACTGTTTCCCTTACATTTTTCCTTGTTGCTTACACTAGGAAGAAAGAATGGTGTTACTGGAAATAACCCTAAAAGTATTAAAATAAATTAAAGTGAAAAAGAGCTAAATTTCTGTCCCAACTTTTTTCTTAAAAACAAAAATAAAACTTTCATCAGGCATAAGTGGTTGGAGTACCTAAATTTGGGGAGATTTACTTTTTCAGTTTTGTATGTTAGGAAGTTTCTATTATTATCTAAAATTCTTTTTTATATTTTTATTTTCTAAAATAAAACCTATTTTATATTTAAATCACCATTTAAAAATACTTTTCAATCATAAAAATTATATATATTGAATGAAAATATATTCCACCGAGAGATTTTGTACATTTTTGATTTCTTAAGCGAAGTGTTAATAATATGTTAAAAAGATCGACGAAAACTTTAAATTCTGTCAATTGTACCCTGGTCAATCTCTTAGCGACCTTGATTTCAGCCCCCCTCAAAAATGCGATGGTTACATAGTTTCTGAGAACAGAGATGTCCACTCTACTGTCCTCAGTGTAGGAAGAAGAATAAACAAGAGCTAAGAGCTCATATGACCCTTGTGACGGGGTTGAAAGAGCCAAGAGCTCATTTGGTATGAGCTCTAGCAAAACTCTAAGAATCAATAGATTGCTTTAAAAGTAAAATCAGAGGCTTAATGCCGGTCGGAATTTAAAATAAGAGCGGAGTCACGAGGTCCTTCTAAATATGAAAATTAATAAAAATCTGATCACCCAATCGTAAGTTAAAAATACTTCAATTTTTCTAATTTTTCCTCTCCCTTCAGTCCCCCAGATGGTCGAATCGGGAAAAATGACTTTATCAAGTCAATTTGTGCAGCTCCCTGACACGCCAACCAATTTTATCGTCCTAGCACATCCAGAAGCACCAAACTTGCTAAATCACCCCACCCCCTAACTCCCCCAAAGAGAGCGGATCCAGTCGGGTTACGTGAATCGTGAATCTACGACATTTATAAGCGTTTTCCGAGATTTTCGGTTTCCCCGTCCAACTCCCCCCAATATCAACCGATCTGGTCGGGATTTGAAATATGACTTGTGAGGAAAATCAGAGGCTTAATGCCGGTCGGAGCCAATTTCTACTTTAATTTGGGCTGGTCCTTGATATGCCTGCCAAATTTTGTCGTCCTGGCTTACCTGGAAGTGCCTAAAGTAGGAAAACCGGGAGAGATAGACCGACCGACCGACAGAATTTGTGATAGCTACATGTCACTTGGAAGATGCCAAGTGCCATAAAAAGTATAGATGAAAATTTTCAGGATAATATATAAGACAGCCGCCAAATTGAAAACGAAATAGAAATTTAAATAAAAATTTGCATTTATAGGTTATTAATTGCTAATAAAGACTGTACAAGAATAGTCAATGATGACACATGTACCAAGACCCAGTGTAGCTCTTCTCGAGAAAACACTTGCATTTATGTGGATTTATTGGATGTCTTATGTCCCTGAGGCCTGTGTCTATGGAATGAAGTTGCATGGCTCAATTCAACGAGACGTCTTATTTCGCGCAGTAATATTCGTTTTACCGCGATCTGTGAAATACTGCACAGTCAGTTTACTAGAATCTGTTACCGATTCGAAGCAGGGATCTAGAACGACAGAAACTATGTGTACCCAGGTTGTCTGAATCGCGTATCTATATTACTATAAAAACAGCTTGAGGGTTTGAGTGGAATTTTTGATAGTTTCTGGGGGTTAATTCAGTCCATAATTTTCAACAAGAATATAAGACGTTGGACCAAATTGACTCACCATTGACTGACTAAATTAAGGTGAATTTACAGACGAGCACATAAACACAATAATACTTCACACAACCAAGAAAAATTATCACTTTACCAAAAAAGAAAAAAAGCTATTTTCTCTGGATTTCACTAGCTATTGTAAATTGAATTCATTTTTATTTAGAATTGATAAAAGAAATTGTTCAGTTTGTGAATTTAGTGACGGAGAGACTTGGTATCATTTTTTTTGGGGGGGGAGGGGGGTTCAAGACTTATGAAAAGGACAACACTGAGATGCAAGTCAAATCACAAAAGTTTTCGCTTCTCCTTAAAGTTTAAGTTTTTGGTTCTCATATTAAAGTTTTCTTATATACAGCGTTCGGACTCGCCTATAAATTCCAATAAATTCCTATATTCTAATGCACTCCTATAAAATGCCTATATTTTGGCTAAAATCCTATTATTCCTATATTTTCGGCTGAAGAGCACTAAGAACATTGCTCATGATTTGCATTTTTCACTTCTCTTTAAGTAAGCCAAGATGTGCTTTTCTTTTTGCTTTTGACTCTGTTGTAGACTGTGCAGTCTTTCGGTGTAGATCGATAATTAATTACAACTGTTGAGCTGTTTGAACTTAACTAATGTTTTTACTGGGCTTAGTAAACTGCTTCTTCCTGGGCTATGCTGTTGTGTTGACTTAGTAGCCTATGTTCTGTTTTTTGTCATGTTGGGCCTGTCCGAAATGAGCAAAGATCAGTATACAGGCTAGCAGTATCTGCTTAATGAGACTGGAGTTCTTGTGACTTATGCGTTTCCTGCCTGAACGCTATTTTAAAGGCTGATGCGAATACGGCCCAGTTTTGGACATATCCATATTTTTTCTTTTTATGGTCTTTCAATCTTGGGATGCTGGTGATGCTTGGTAATTAAGTATGGGGCCTACCAAGTTTAATAGTTCATGGCCTGCTAAGATGGATTGCAGTGGTAGAAAGATTGGCGAATGGTGTAAGACTGGAAATGACCAGTACTCGTTCTTTTGCAAACTCTGCTTGAAAAATTTTGGTTGCCAGCTGGGGTTGCTCAGGGGTAAACCAACATGTGCGATCTGCAGAACACAAAGCCGCAGTTACTGCTTAACTACATCCACTATAGCTTTACCTGAATGGACAATCTCGAGTTGATGAAACAACCAAGAATAAACCGTTAGTTGGTACAAACATGTTTTGTGAGCGTGATGCCGCTTATAAAGCAGAATTAATATGGGCACTTCAGACGGTATTGGTCGATATTGGTCCTCATATGGAAACGAAATCCAGAGCAGACTTTTATGCACAAGTTTTATGGGCCACGCGACAAGTGATGATCTGTGTAGGAAGATTATGTCAGCCATTGCGTAGAATCAGCTGCCACTTGAAAAACTGATCGTGCTTGGAAGTGATGGACCAAACGTCAACAAAAGCGTTTGGAACAATTTCAAATAAAAAAAAGTGACGGGAAAGGGAATATTGAATATTGGTACTTGAAACTTCCATATAATCCATAACGCTTTCTTGAAAGGTCTTCAGGTGTTCGGAGAAGAAAATTCCGACTTTGTTATTCTTATGCATTCATTTTTTGACGGCTGGCCTTCACGTTGTAAAGACTATTGAAAGTGCCAAAAGAAAGTATGAGTGCCAGAAAATGCTTTCACATAGTATGTCCTAAGCCGCTGGCTGACGATCGGACGTGCCCTTGCTAGAATCATGCAGAAGTTGCCGGCAATCTTAGAGTACTTCCTGAATTTCATGCCGAGAGAGAAAAAACTGAAGAAACTTCTGTCCACTCCCAAATTTTTAAAGATTGTAGCTTATATCAGAAGTGCGACGATGAAGGCCCAACTCGAGTTTGTTCTAGCCTCAGCAGAACTGTTCATAAGTTTCACCCAACTGTTCCAGAAAGAAGAGCCTCTCATTCATGTTCTGAACTCAGAGATCAAAAGACTGGTTGTGACGCTTTGCGGACGGGTCTTCACTCCAGATTTCATGACCGAGATTGAAAATTTCTCACCAGAAATGTTGAACCTTGCTGAAAAATTTGCAGAAAAGCCCATAGTTTCAGGAAATGTGGAACGACCTTTCCATGAGAAAGCAACACTGAAAGACAAGGCCATTTTCTATGTCAATGTGCGAAAACATTTTATTGCGGGCATTCGCCATATTTTGAACAAATGTCCTCTGGAAAAGGATGGTTTTCTAGAGGCTTTACGCTTTTTGAGTCCCATCAACATGAAGGATTCAAGAAGCATTGCAGACATAGCGACTGTGGCACGCGACATTGCGATTGGAGCAAGCTCAGACGTCGCCCAGACTGAGTGGCTGCTTTTGCAAACGGAAAATGGACCCCGTGAGGACATTACTTGGATCGATCATTTTTGGAGCCATTACTTTGGACTGGTGAATGAGCGCAGGGACAGCAAGTACCCGGAACTTACCAAGCTTATCAAAGCAATGCTGACGTTGTCGCCTGGCAGTGCAGATGTTGAGCGTGGGTTCTCGCGTTCTGGTAGGATTCTCGGTGAAGACAGGCATTAATGTCTGAACACGTTCTGGATGCGAGACTCATGGTATATGACACTTTGAGACTTTATGGAGGAAAACAGAACGGTTTGTTATTACAAAAGAACTGTTGAATCTTGCACGTTCTGCATGGTCTCAATATCAACAATATCTGCATGAAAAGAAAAAAGAAGAGCTATTCGAGAAGGAGAAAGGAGCTTTTGAAGAGGACAACAAGTGGAAGTTGCAGGAGGTCCACGACGAAAAGAAAGAAATAGAAGACCTGGAAAGCGAAAAGAAAAACTTAGAGCATCAGAGCAAAGAGAAAATAGAACAATAGCAGATACTCTACTTCAAGAAGTGACCGATAGAATGAAGAAGGCTGCCGGGTCCAAGGGTTCCATAGACATTGCCCTAGCTGTTCCTTTGCTCGAAGGTGCTGTAAAGTCCAAAACAAGTGAAAGAGAGCAGATGGTGGAATCTGCGAGAATGGAGCAGTCTCTTGCAAAGAGAAAAAATGACCTCATATCGAAATTGATGCCCAAGAAGCAGCAAGAGTGATTCCAGGTATTTTACCTGTATCAGTCAATCGTTGGCACAGTATGTGTATCTGATAAAAAAAAAAAAAAAAAAAAAAAAAAAAAAAAAAAAAAAAAAAAAAAAAAAAAAAAGCAGAAACTCGGGAAATGACAAATTTATGTGACCAGGCATCTCACGCCATCTACCACTTATCTGATCCGGAAGACTTCCGAATCCTATATTTGGCCTATATTTGGAATCGGGAAATCCTATATAAATAGGACAGAGCCTATAATTTGAAACGAACCGACCTGTCCGAACCCTGTATATATTAAAAAAGTGAATTTGTTTTAATATAAATCAATTTTTTTTTTACATACCAATAGCGGCAGAGTGAAATATCGGTTCTCATCTGCTGCGCATCGAGTTTGGAGGACAATAAACAGCCTTTTTCTGTGTGAGAAAGTTTGATTCCCATTTTGCATTTCGTATCAAATTTAGTAGAAAAGTGAACATTTTTAATTCTGTAGGATCGAAAAAAAAAATTCTAGAACTTAAAACTGGTTTACATGAATGAACTAGTGAAAAAAGAAAAGGTTTTTCGCTGGTTCTGGAAATACTGTTTTTAATAAGCTCTAAGTTATATTAAGAACTGAACACAAGTAGGGAAGAATAATAAAGGCATGTACAAACCATTAGCTGATTTTTACATGTTCAACAGCATCCACAGAATTTGCTCTAATTGTTGGGTCTCATTTATCATCTGTGGTAAATTATTCAAATGAGGAGAGAGAAACAGAAGAAAGGAAGAACACCAGTGCCTCTGTAGACCTAGAAAAGTTTCAGTGCGTTTCGAGGATTATTTAGCTGCCTGAAACTTCAAAAGTGAAGAAAATTATCTTGTTGTTTGTCGTAAAATAAGAATCACTAATTTTTTAGGGGTTTGAGGTGATAATGGGAAACTTGCAAAAATAAGTTTTTGCAAGTTTTATCTTGCAATAGTAAAATTTTTCTCAAAATTTTATTTTGCAATAAGTGAAATTTATTTATCTGGCATATTTTCAACTTATTTTTCAATCTTCAAAAAAGAAATTTTTAAAGGAAAATTTGGTGGATAGGTAGAGCTGAAGCTTAGATGTGTAAGGATAATGGAAATGTCGAATTACGTTGAAGGGTTAAAACCACAGGACTTCAGAAAAATAGCATGCCAAAATCTTGCATAGGAAAAAAATTGATTCCTTTGTTTGACACCACTCCAAATTCTGTCAAAGAAAAACAACGAATGCAATAGGGTTTGAATCTTGATACTTGATACAATGACAGTTTTTTTAGCATAATAATAGGTTAATTGAAAAGATTGCCTAAAAATGACTAGTGGCGGTTGTACTCTTCCTTGCCCCTGGGTCAGAATTATTATCTTAACCCGATGACCCATTCAAATTGCTCCTTTAAAGTAATGATCTGTTCTTTGTTTATTTATTTATTTTATCACTTCTTTACATGTCTTTTATTTCTAATCGATTAACGTCCTTTTTCTTTTCTAGACTAAGCATTAGCTGAGCAGTAAAAACTGTGTAAGCCTGTACACTGTTGCCGTCTTTTTGTGTGATAGCCTTAATTTTCACAAAGAAAGGCGTTGCAATAGACCAGGCTTCTTGTAATGTTAAAGTTAAAATAAAAATCAAGGGCTTTCAACCTTAGATTCGTTTCATTCTCTGTAAAATTCTTGTTTATGCCTTTTTTCTTCTTCTTTTTCACATTTTAAAAGAAATAAAGCCCTTAACATTTTTGAACTAATTTTATTTTTTGCTCATCCTTTGTTAAACGAATTTACTGCTCATCCCAGCTCTTCTACTCTTCGTGAAGTCTACTCAACCTAGAAATTGCATCCTGAGTCATCATCAACTCAACCAGAAAAGCTTACTCAACCCACGAATTGCATCCTGAGTCATCATCCTGAGTCAAGAAAATAAATTGAAAAATTTTAAATATACTGATTTTGCTGATTTAAAATATATAAGTTTCATCTTTTATGTATTTATTATTGTTTTAAAAAGTAGAGTTGTAACAAAGAGTCAAACTTTAGCGTAAAGAGCGGGGTGTTGAGGAGGGAACCACCCTTTAAACATACGGAATAACTTCTGTTAATTTTAAGTTTTAATGTCGCTCCTTACTTGCTGTTAAAAAAACTTTTTTTTATATTTGTAATCACTTAAGGAACCCTGATTAAAAGGTTGATTCAGCAAAGGTTGAAGCTCATATAGTAATTAACGTGTATATGCCTACAAATTATAACAAGAACAATCTTATTGAGTATTTGCGTCTGTGTGCAAGCTTTTAGTCAGGTTTCTTAAAAAAGTGGCCTAAGAAGGATAACTTCATATACTGAGCTTATTTCCTCAACTTTAACTTAATCATGTTGTTGCTTCGTTTGTCAGTCACAAGATCAAAGTTTTTAAAGAAAGATTCTACTCGGACTTCCTTCCTATCTCTACATACTTTTACTCATCCCCACCTATTACTCAAAATGTAGAATCGAGTTGGTTTTCCTACCGAAGTTTTTAATTTGAAGACTGTTCTTTATTACTACAGCTCCAGCAAGCAGTACAGGAAAATCAATCCTCTTAAGATTTTTATAGCTATCTATAGAATCTATTGCACTGTCCATGATTTGGCACTTTTTCAGTATCAGGTGGTGTTGTTGAGGTAACAGATATTTCAAATAATTCTCCATGTTTGACTATGAAAAAGAACCCAGCATCAAAAACTACCCCAATCAACGTTTAAAATCAATTGTGTAAGATTGTTATCGCAACTACTACGATTGGTCACGACTTTCAAATCAGACGGGCAGCTGAATATAATACGGGGTAATAAGATGGCCACTGCAAATGTATGACAAGAAAATCTTTTTCAAGAAAACCGAAATGTGTTACTACCCTTTTTAATTGACCAATAAAATTGGAAGGCAACTAGGCAACCTCCCTGCCGAATTTTGTTTTCTTAAATACTGCGATAAATTTTTTGAGATAGCCATTTTCTTCATCCTAGTTGAAAGGCCCAAAAACTATGCCCTTGAGTATAACATGACCCGCCCCCTCCACAGCCCCTGGGTAAAGGTGTTTAAGTTATAAAATGTATCTATTGTTTACCAATAGTAGTTGCTATTAAGATGCATGTATAAATTTTCAAGGGGGAGGGGAATTTTCTGCTGGGGGTTTTTCTATGGGGTTGAAGTTTCCAGGGAGTGAACTTGTCAGAGGAAATTATAGACTGTGGAAATTTGCCAGAATTCTCATACAAAAATCTTTTTATATGTATTGCTTTCTTTTTCCTGTCTCAATCCTAAGCTTGGAGTGGTTAAGAGTAATTGTTTGGGGTAGATTTTCACCGGGATTGAATTATATAGAAGATATTTCTATGGTAAGGGGGGTTCCGTCCGTGGAGGTGGGATCAGATTTCCTTGAATTATTTAAAAATAACCAAAACTCAATAGAAAAAAAAAGTTTTTTCTATTGAAAGTAAGGAGCAACATTAAAACTTAAAACAAGCAGTAATAATTACTAATATGATGGGGGTTGCCCTCTCCTCAGGAAATCCATCTGTATGCTAAAGTTTGAATTGTGTCCCAATTCTTTAAGAATGATTCCTGATACACAAAAACATTAATTAGAACAAAATAGCTTTTTTAAAAGTACTGAAAATTTTTAGCGTAAAGACCGAGGTTTTGAGGAGGGGGCAACCCCCTTCATTTACGCAATAATTTCTGTTAGTTTTAAGTTTTAATACTGTTCCTTACTTTCAGTTTTTGTTAAGAAAAAAATTGTATTTATTTAATTTTTACCATAAAATGCACTTCATTTTAAACAAATTGGACTTCAAAATAAGTTTATTGGCCCTTAATTTAGGGACCTGGCTATTTTTAATGTCTGAGGACGGCTAAAAATCTTTATTTTTTACCTTAAATATACTTTACTGTAAATAAATCATGCTTACAAATAAGTTTATAGGCCTTTAACTAATGGGCCTGGCTATCTCGTATTAGCTAAGGACTGCTAAATAATTGTTATTTCTACAAGAAAAAACACTTCAATTATACAATTGTACTTTCAAATAAGTTTATAGACCCGTACTTTAGGGGTCTTTCTATATAGTAATAGCCAAGGACATCTAAGTTTTTTTATTTCTTTCATAAAATATACTTTCTTCTGAATGAATCAAATATACAAATAGGTTTATAAGCCCTTAATTAAGGGATATGGCTATCTCATAATAGCTAAGAACAGTTAAAAATCGTTATTTCTACCTTAAATTACACTTCATCTTAAACAAATAGTATTTACAAATAAGTTGATTTGCCATTAATTTAGGTGTTTGGCTATTTCATAATGGCTAAGTACTGCTAAAAAAAACTTCATTTTTAACATAAAATACAATTTATTTTTAACAAATCGTACTTACAATTATCTTTATCGGCGGTTAATTTAGAGGGTCAGGGTGTCTCGTAATGACTAATGAATGCTAAATGTTTTATATCTACTATATAATACATTCTAAACAAAACGTACCTAAAAATAGGTTTCTAAGCCCTTAAATTAGGGTTCCAGCCATCTCATAATGGCTAAGAACTGCTAAAAACCGTTATTTCCAACATAAAATACACTTCATTAAAAAATCATAGAATCGGCTGAATAGTAACCAAAACACGAAATAACGGTTATATAAAAACGGATTTTGATACAAAAATATATATCAAAAGAAACAAATTTTTATGCTGACTTCAAATATAAAAAATTTCATTAAGTTTAGTCTTATCCATCAAAGGTTACGAGCCTAAGAATATTTTCTTGATTGTCGAAACAAGAATGAAAATTACTTCATAAATAAAATATCATTTTTTAAGGGGCACATTATAATATTATTTCATTTTGCTTTGTTGTCAAACTTTGGTAGTTTGATATGGGATTTTTAAGTAGCCTGATTTGATTTCAAAGTAAACCCAGTTAATGAGATTAATCAGTCATAAATCACAATTATTAAACAACAAATGAAAAATATTTCCAAGAAAAGTCTCATATAAAATCAAGTCAGAGGATGGTAGGCTACATGAAAACCGTACTTAATTTGCGTGTTATCTAGTAAGTCGTTTTTATAACACAACAAGGAAAATACTTTGAAATGGGAGTTTTTTGCAGAAATGAGAAGTTTGGTATAATGCAATTACTTTATTTAACTCAACACAAACGGCATAAGGAAAATGGCTTTATATACGGCACTGGGACTAAACGTCCCACAGTGTAAAACAAATACAATTTTCCAGTTACAAAACATAAAACATCAAAACACTTACAAAATTCCAAGGTATTCCTAATCAAACGCAACAGAGGTCAGTCAGGTAATTTAAATAGAAAAAATTGCTCGATCCCATAAAATGTGTCTTTTATACCATAGGTCAACCGTTTCATTTCAGATTACATACGTATATAAGCAATGAAGCGATTATTTCTCAATTTCCTTTACAAGCCTATACTTATAAGGATGTGCGCTTTTATCACAATAAAAAATAGTATTTCGAAATGTTGCATTTTGTACTTTGTATCTTAATATTTTTACTGAAATCAAATTCTGATTTAATTAGTCAGCTATACTACACCATCTTCCTTTCTTCTCTTGTATTGTTTTCTCTTGTACTTTTCAAATATAAGAAGTTGTTTGAAATACCGAACGATTTTAAAAGTATACACGTACCATTTTCTTTTGAGTTCAAAATCTGCCACAACTTACCCTGGAAAGTCTAACTTAATAATCTGAGCCGTTTTTGAGATATTAATTTGTCAACCTTTTGACATTATTCATGATCAGTGTTCGTTTTTATTTATTTCAGCGTCCGTCTAAATGTGCCTTGAAAGCTTCAGCTTAATACCCTCTGCTTGCAATATAGCAACAGTTGCAGTATGAGTAGTAAACATATTTAACATGAACTAATAAACATCCTTCCGTGATCTTTCTTCGGGGGAAAAAAAATCACATTTTTGTATATAAGAGTTTGAAACCTTTACAAGAGGGTTCTCTGATACCCTGGGTCTGATGGTGTGATTCTTATAAGGATCACTTGATGCTTTAGGGTTGTTTCCCACCTTGTTCAAAATCAGGCAAATTTTCTAAGGTTCCAAGTAGGCATCCTTTCCATTTTTGTCGTCGTTGACATTCTATGTGGTTGATTGAAATTGTATCTATAGTTACTAATCTAGGTGTCTAAGGCTTGTAAGGCGTTTTTTTTAGAACAACGAAATGAAACACATCATAAGCATAAAAGCAAGGACATCTTTGCAGTACTAAAAACGAAGGATGGCCAAAATTAGCTTCTTTTCTAGGTTGAATTTTGGAGCTGAGAAGTAATTCCTAACGAACTCTGTGGAATCGAGATAATTTTTGATCCTGCTTTGCTGTAATTCTTTTCTAGTCTTTTATTGTCCAAACGCATGACTAACGACATTATTTTTTTGCAGATCAATTTTTTTTCGCTCTCTTTGGGGAGTTGGGGGGAGGGCTAATTCTGAAAAATTATTTTTATCACAAAATACACTTCATTCTAAACAAACCGCACGTAGAAATAGTTTTTTAGGACCTTAATTTAGGAGTATCTCTAAGTAATGGAAACCATTATGGAAGGTATGGTATTTCGGTTTTGGTTTCATGTAAGTCATTTTCAATGTAAATTTTACAACATTACTGTATGAATTAAAGATACTTTAAAGTAGCCAAAAGGATTAACACCCTTTGCCTCTGGGGTCATATTTGAATATATTTTTTATCCTAGCTTTCAGGAGATTTAATTATTTTCTCATTTTTATGCTAGATACGTGGGCCTAGCTAGCTTTGAATTCTAAAAGGCTGTGTTTTGCCAGATACACGTGCCACCAGCCTTGGAATTTAGGGAGTTGAGGGCTAATAGCCTCTTGGCATAACTGCTCCTAACTTCTCTTCTTTTTTCTGGCTTAACAGTAACTGCTTATAACTGAACTTAAATGGGAAAGTGCAAACTCGAGAATGTTTGGCTTGAGGAGAAAAACGAAACAGGGCACCAGATGAAAGAGTGGTGCAGAGGAGTCCATGGACATGTACACTTGCTCTATTGTGCCATTTGTAAGTCATCACTTGCTTGTCAGAAAGGTTGTTACTCTCTACTGCAGCACTCTCGGACTGGAGAAAATAAGAAAAATGTTCAGACCAAGCTAAAACCCATCAACTTTGCTTGACTTCAGCCTCCAGCTGCACCCTGGAAGGTAATCAAACTAGGAATTACACTTACTCAGTAAATGAGTGAACAGTAATAGCTGAAATTACATGGGCTCTAAAGATGATTGGATCTGACTACTCCGATAGAAGTGCTTGGACCACATTTCAGAAGATTCCATTGGTGGAAATTGGTAATAGTTATTATGTAATTGAATTTGATGAAACTACCAACAGCGAAAGCAAAAAGGGGTTACATATTCGAATCTTTTTCTAGTCTGAAAAGATGAATCAGGTGGTAAAAAGGCATCTAAAGACTTGTTTCTTAGGTCACGCCACCGAAGAGGACCTAAAATCAGAAATTCTGAAGGAAATTGATGGTAGCAGCTTGTCCCTCTCTAAGCTGCTTACTTTGAGTCGTGATGGCCCAAATGTGAGTAAAAAATTGTTCAGACTAATGGACAGTGAGAAACGTAAGGTAACAAACGGAGATGGACTTTTAAACATAAGCACCTGCAGAATTGACATTGTACACAACGCCCTTTGCAAAAGCCTTGAAGATGTTAGGGAGACTTGTTCTGATCTCATTGTGAAGATGTATTACTTTTTTCACGATTGGCCTGCACAGCTGGAAGACTTCAAAATTTTGCAGAAAACTGGCGTTCCCAGGTTGAACTTTTTCAAACATGTACCAGCCCGATGGCTATCGATTTGTCCTGCTGCTGCTAGGCTGATTGAGCTGTGGCCAGCTATTGTCGAATATTTTACCGTCTTCATTCTGAAGAAAAATTCTAGTTTCATGAGATCGAACGCATATAATGAGATTGCAAAAGTCCTGAAGCGGTCCACTTTGAAAGTGGACTTTCAGTTCATTGATGACAGTTTTAGTCTTTTTACTCGGTCTACTTTGAAGTTCCAGCGCGAAGAACTGTTGATACATGAAATCTTTATGGAACTGGAGCTTCTTGTTCGAACACTTGCTGGGCGTATCTTGAAAGCCGAAGCAGCTCAGAAATTGTTAGAAGACTTGAGTCCAAGACAGTTCGAATATGATAAAAATGCACTTCCTATCTTATGGAGAAGTTCAGACCTGTCAGAGCTACTGACGAGCTTGCAAAATATGTGTTTTTGCTGAGTTTACCAAAGCACTGCGCATCGGCTGCAAAGTACATTTTAAAGCAAGCTTTGACCGGATGATCTTGGTTCCCGAAAAACTTGTCTTTCTTTTACCCGAGCCAGTTTTCGAAGTCAAATTCGATTCAGTATGTCGCCCGAAAATTGATTTGCTGTTACGCAGGTTTAAGCTAGTTCAGATGAACGAGTTCCCATCTTTGCCGGCAAGGACATATGAATGATGGAATAGACTAATCGAAGATGGGAAATATCTAAATTCGGCTGTTGTGGTGAAGAATACGTTAATTATTTCTCATGGTTCGGCCAATGTTGAGCGCGGTGTTTCACTGTCTGGGAGGATTCTCAGAGAGTGTCCATGAATGAGCGCATATTGAATTTCAAGCTTTTTGTTGCTGATGGGTTGTGTTGAGCTGGTGGTACTGCTCCAAAGGTTTGTATTACTAAAGATTTCATAAAGCTTGCCAGGTCAGTGCGGAAGAGCTATCAAATCTATCTGAAACGAGATAAAGAGTTGAGAAAAAATGGTACACAAGTTGGAAAAAGAAGAACAGCGAAAGCAGTAGCTAATCGCTGAAATGTCGAAGAACAAAGAAATGATAAAGACTCTTGAGAAAACTTCGAGAAAAAGAAAGCATTCGGGACTAAGGATAAAGCTACTGATCAGATGCTTCAAGAAGTAAGGAATCAACTGAAGAAAGGAATTCATAAGAACAATATGGTAAATATCTAGCTTGCCCAGTCAAAGCTAGATGGATTATTAGCACTCCGCCATGAACAAAAAAAAATTATCAAAAGATCTTGAAACCAAGCAGACGGCAATCCAGAATAAGAAGCAACTGCTCATAACTAGTCTTTTGAAACAGTAAGAAAAGTGTGAAATATGTTTCATCCAGTTTCAGTTTTATTTTTACTTTTGTATTTTTTACGTATATATCTAAAATAAAAATGCAGAATCAAAATTAAAAATGGAAAGAAAGATTGGAAGGTGTTATGGAAGGGCGAATCTGCTCTATATCCCTTCCGGGTTGTAATGAAATTCCAGGTGATCTATTTTTTTCTTAGCATCCCTGGCCTCTAATCCTGGCTATCAAAAGACATGCGGTACATCTGCATTATAGGCTTGGTAGTAACGACCGTAGATCCCCAAAAGTCCCTTTTTCAGTTCCAAAAAGTCACTTTTTTGTGCCGCCAAACCTGTGGCAGCCCTGTAGGGCGCTGCTCAATTAAAGAGCGATGTGAACACAATGCATTATTTATTTTTGTTTTGTTTAGACCAGGGCACTTCGTATCAAAGGGTAGAAACTTCAAAAAGGGCTTATTTGATTGGACACTAAAAGGAGTAGTACCTATTTAATTGTCGAAAGTGATTCGACTCCCATGATCACGATTTTCCCACCCTTTTAATCAAAATTTTGTTCAACGTAGCTGAAAGGTCCGGAAGGGCCTTTTTCGAAATTAAGAGTGATAGAAGGATGGATATCCCCCCTCCCACCACCTTGTATTTTTCCGAAATGTGTCTGATAGAAAATTTGAAATGGCCATTTGTTCTTATAGAAACTTCAAAAAGGGCTCATTTGATCGGAAATTAAAAGGGCTAATGCTCTTTTTTATAGTAGAAAGTGATTGGAGGGCAACTAAATCCCCTCATGTGCCGACCATTTACCCAAACACATTCAATCAAAATTTAAGATAGCCATTTTGTGTAACGCAGTAGAAAGTTCCAGAAATTATGCTTTTGAGGATGACAGCCCCCTACTACAGCCCTCGGGGCAAGGGTTTTATTTTGTGCCCTGGGGCATAAAATGTGTATATAGAAAGAGTGATCGTGTAAAATTTGAAGTGGACTTATTGGATTGATAATCAGCAGTTCTAGTGCCCTTTTTAAGATTCCGATTGATCGGAAAGTAGATGCCCCCCTCCCTGCACCTTGTATTTACCCTAAATGTAACTTATAGAAATTTTGAGATGGCCATTTGCCTTCGTAGAAATTTCAAAAAGGCTCATTTGATTGGAAATTGAAGGGGCTAGTGCTCTTTTTAATAATTAAAAGCTATTGGATGGGAACTAACCCCCCTCGCACACCCATCATTCCCCCAAACACATCCAATCAAGATTTTTAGATAGCCATTATGTTCAACATAGTTAAAAAGTTAGGAATTATGTCCCTGGCATATATAAGGTTTTTATGGCACTTGGTATTTACCTAGTGACATATATAGCGATCACAATTTCTGTCCGTGGGTCTAACAGTCTGTTTGTCAGTTCCGGTTTCGCTAGTTTGGGCACTTCCAGATTTCCTAGGGCGATGAAAGTTGACATGCGTTAGAGGGACCAGACCAGATTAAATTAGACCTAGTCTCATCCCCGACTCGACCATCTGGAGGTGGGTGGAGCGAGTGAACGAGATAGTTAAAAGGAATTTTATTTGCCAATAAAACCAATAATTGTTGTTCTTAAGGGTGGCTTGCTGCTCTAGTGGTTTGATTCTCGCTTAGGGTGCGAGAGCTCTTAGGTTCGAAACCCAAACAACTCTAATTTTTATATGAAGAAGATCTGAAACTAGATACGTGATCAATATAGCGATCGCTGAAAGTTGGCAGGCGTATCATGGATCGGTCCATATTGAATTAAAATAGTTCCTTCCCCGATTCGACTATCAGGGGGAGGGGTGGTTGAAGGACGGATATTTCGGAAAAATTTGAAAAAATGAGGTATTTTTAACTTACGAACGGGTGATCGGATCTTAATGAAATTTGATATTGAGATGAACCTTGTGTCTGAGAGTTCTTTTTTGAAATCCTGACCGGATTGATTGACATTGGAGGGAGCTGGAGGGGGAAACCAAAAATCTTGGAAAACGCTTGGAGTGGAGAGATGGGGTTGATCTTCGTGTGAAGAATAAGCAGAAGTTCTGGATAAGTGATTGAGGTACATTTATCTCACGAATTGCTGATCGGATCTTAATGAAACTTGATGTATAGAAAGATGTCACGTCCCAGATGCCCCATTTTCAATTTGGATCGGATCTGGGGACATTGGAGGCTATAGGGGGGGAAAGGAAATCTTGTAAAACACTTCGAGTGGAGGGACTGGGATGAAATTTGATGGAAAGAATAAGCACAAGTTCTAGATACACTATTGACATAACCCGATCCCATCTCTTCGGAGGAGTTGATGGGATTTCTAGCGCTTTAGCGAGTTCTAGAATCATTAAGGCTAATGGATGTTCTCTTGAATAGAGTAAAGGTAGCAATTCTTGTCTCTTTTTCATCTTCTCTTTTTCTGTCTTTGATGTAAGTCATAATTTTGAAGCAAATATATTCTAAGTTTCTTTGTAATATCCTGAAACCCCATTTCAATGTATGGTAAAGTCCTTCAGGAAATATCAAAAGTTTTTTGATTGGAAAGGCTAATTTTACTGTCCTTTTTTCTTCCATTTTTTTCTTTGTTTTTCTTTCTTTCTGTCCTTAAGTTCAACTGCTATTTTGCAATGACTTGCTGATTTCCTTAAAATCTAACCATTTTGTCTCAAAAGTATTAAAAATAGTAGCGAAGGTAAAAGTCTAACTGAAAACGTTCGCCTATTAGTTTAAAAACTAAAAACTTATCATTTCCAGAATATGCGAAAAATAGATAACGGTTTTAGGTTTAGTGTTTTTTTATTATTATTTCATGTTTTAGGAGAAGATAGAGCATGAAAAGGCGAAAAAGAAGAAATATGGTAAAAATTTTCAAAAGAAAATGGCTTACACTGCCAAAATGAAAGCGGTACGTGAAGTTTTCTTGTAATCATAATTTTAGGGTGCTTAGGTTTGCCTGGCTATAAATCATGCTTTGCTAATACTATTTAATATTTAGTTTATCTCATACAATAGCATTTGGCGCAATTACGTTTTGAAAGGAAACTTAAAACGCTTTGAAACTTCGGAAAGGGCTAAATTGATTGGAAATTAAAAGGGATAGTTCCTATTTAATAGTTGAAAGTGATTGGTTTAAAAACTAAAAACTTATCATTCCCAGAATATGCGAAAAATATATAATGGTTTTAATAAAATCCATTTTTATTGATTTTATTGATTGAAACAAAAACAAAACATTTTTGGTTAACTTGGGTTAACACTTAACTTGTAACATTAACATTTAACATGTAACATTAACATATAACATTTAAACTTGAAACAAACAGAAAGTATATAGCTCCTATCGTACTTAAAATTTCATCACTTTTTCCTCCTTTTTTTCTTTTACAATTTTCACATAAAAACCGGATTTGAGGAAAGACCAATTGCCAAATGTCTATAACCTTGAAACAAGTTGACTAACTAGTAAAACCCAAGTTGACCTAATTTGAATAATACCAAAGAATATATTTTAGCTTGAACTTTGTTTCAATTGAAATCAACTTGGTCAACTGTGATGAAAAAAATGAAGCCAAAAAAAAAAAATTGGAGAAAAAGCGAAGACAGATGGTCTAAGTAAGAGGCAAGGCTGGCATAAGTCTTTTTCAGGATTAAATAAAAAAAAAACAAGTTTTTTGAAATGAAAGCAAGGAGCGACATTAAAACTTAAAACGAACAGAAATTACTCCGTATATGAAAGGGATTTTTCCTCCTCGACGCCCCACTCTTTACGCTAAAGTTTTTTATTGTTTTAAAAAGTAGAGTTGCGAGAAAGAATCAAACTTTAGCGCAAGGAGCGGGGTGTCAAGGAGGAAAAGCCCCTTTCATATACGGAGCAATTTCTGTTCGTTTTAAGTTTTAATGTCGCTCCTTACTTTCATTTCAAAAAAATTGTTTTTTTATTTTATTTCTGAAAGTTTTTAAATTAGTGCATTTCTGATTTTGGCTCTCCGTACATAAATTATTAAAAAGAAATTTGCATATTAATTCTTTTTTTGGCTAAATGGCTTTCTCTTAGTTTTGATCAGACGATTTTGAGAAATAAGGGATGGTGAAGGAGGCCTAGTTGCCCCACACGACTTACTCCCCCACAGTCCCTGTGGGAGGGGCTACAAGTTACAAACTTTGACCAGTGCTTACATATAGTAATGGTTATTGGGAAGTGTACGGGCGTTTTCAGGAGGATTTTTTGGTTGGGGGGAGGGGTTGAGAAGAGGGGGATATGCTGGGGGAACTTTCCATCGAGGAATTTGTCATGGGGGAAGAAAATTTCCATGAAGGGAGCGCAGAATTTACTAGCATTATTTAAAAAAAAAACAACGAAAAAATAAATATGAAAAAGTTTTTTTCAACTGGAAGTAAGGAGCAGCATTAAAACTTAAAACAAACAGAAATTATTACCCATATGAGGGGCTCACCTCCTCCTAATACCTCGCTCTTTACGCTAAAGTATTTTTAGTAATGTCAGCTATTTATTCTACGGCTTTTGTGATTCATGGGTCATTCTTAATGGATTGGGACAAAATTTAAGATTTAGTATAAAGAGAGAGGTACTGACGAGGGGGTGAACACTCTCATATATGTAATAAAACATGAGAATAAAAAGTTCTTTACGTAAGCTAATTTATAAGTTACGTATATCTTTTATTAATAAAAATATTCGTAAAAATTTAAATGTTCTAGTTGCCTTTTTAATTAACCAAAAAGTGGAGGGCAACTAGGCTTCCTCCCCAGTTCTTCTTTTCTTAAAATCATTCAATCAAAATTATGAGAAAGCCATTTAGCCAAAAAAAAAAAAAAAAAATTCAAATTTCGTTTTAATTATTCCTCTGCGGAGAGCCAAAATCAAAACATGCATTGACTCAAAAACATTCAGAAATTAAGTTAAAAAAAAAATTCTGCCCTAGGATGGACGGATCCATCAACAAGTCAAGTGACATCGTTTTATACAATCAAATAGTTCGAGGTAACGAACTGTAGTAAGGAGCGACCCGGCTCAATAGTAAACGAAACTCTAAAAAATGGAATTTTGATTTTAATATATATGATTAAAATATGTATATGCTGATTTTAAATATATAAGTTTCATCAAATTTAGTCTTTGTCATCAAAAGTTAAGAGCCTGAGAAAATTTGCCTTATTTTGGGAAATAGGGGGAAACATTCCCTATAAGTCATAGGATCCTAACGAAAATCAAACCATCGCATTCAGCGTATCAGAGAACCCTATAGAAACATTTCAAGGTCCAATCTACAAAATGTGGGATTTCGTATTTTTTGTCTGAAGACAAATCACGGGTGCGTGTTTATTTGTTTGTTTGTTTGTTTGTTTTTTTTTGTCCCATGGGTCATCGTATCAACCAAGTGGTCCTAGAGTGTTGCAAGAGGGCTCATTCTAACGGAAATGAAAAGTTCTAGTGCCCTTTTTAAGTGACCAAAAATTGGAGGGCACCTAGGCCCCCTCTCACGCTCATTTTTTTTCCCAAAGTCAGCGGATCAAAATTTTGAGACAGCCATTTTGTTCCGCATAGTCGAAAAATATAATAACTATGTCTTTGGGGATGACTTACATCCCCAAATGAAAAGAGTGCAGGGACTTCCCCCAAAGTCCCTGGGGGAGGGGCTGCAAGTTACAAACTTTGACCAATGTTTACATACAGTAATGGTTTTTGGGAAGTGTACCGACGTTTTCAGGGGGATTTTTTTGTTTGGGTTTGGGGTTCAGGGGCAGGGGGCTATATGGGAGGATCTCTCCTTGGAGGAATATTTCATGGGGGAAGAGAAATTCAATGAAAAGGGTGAAGGATTTTCTACCATTACTATTAAAAAAAAAAATGAAAATATAAACATGAAAAGGTTTTTTCAATTGAAAGTAAGGAGAAGCATTAAAACTTAAAACGAATAGAGAATATTACGCATATGAGGGGTTCTAAAATACTTTAGCATAAAGAGCGAGGTATTTAGGAGGAGATAAATACTTCGCTCTTTATGCTAAATTATTTTTAGTAATTTACATTACTATATGTAAGCACTGGTCAAAGTTTGTAACTTGTAGCCCCTCCCACAGGGACTCTGGGGGAGTAAGTCGTCCCAAAAGACATAGTTATAAGGTTTTCCGCTGAATCTTTGAACGCCTTGCTCTTTGCGCTAATGTTTGACTCTTTCTCTCAACTCTACTTTTTAAAACAGTGAAAACTTTAGCGTAAAGAGCAGGGCGTTGAAGAGGGAGCAGCCCCTTTCATGTACGGGGTAGTTTCTGTTCGTTTTAAGTTTTAATGTCGCTCCTTACTTTCAGTTAAAAAAACTTGTTTTTTTTTTATTTAATTTCTGAACTTTTTTTAGTTAATCCATGTTTTGGTTTCGGCTCTCCGCATATGAATAATTAAAACGAAATTTGCATATTTATTTATTTGGCTAAATGGCTTTCCCATAGTTTTGATCGAATGATTTTGAGAAAAAAGGAGGCAGAGGAGGCCCAGTTGCCCTCCAATTATTTGGGTACTTTTAAAGGCAATTAGAACTTTTAGTTTTTTACGAAAGTTTTCATTAGTAAAAGATATACGTAACTTACGAATTAGCTTACGTAACAAACGTCTATATTCGTATGTTTTTATTACGTATATGAGAGGGTTCGCCCACTCGTCAATACCTCGCTCTTTGCACTAAAGTTTAAATTTTTTCCCCTGAATCACAAAGGCCGTAGAATAAATAGTTGACATTACTAAAAATACTTTAGCGTAAAGAGTGAGGTATTAGGAGGAGCTGAACCCCTTATATACGTAATATTTTCTGTTCGTTTTAAGTTTTAATGCTACTCCTTACTTGGAGTTGAAAAAAACTTTTTCATATTTATTTATTCATTGTTTTTTTTTTAATAATGCTAGAAAATGCTGCGCCCCCTTTATGGAGATCTTCTTCCCCCATGACAAATTCCTCCGTGGAAAGTTTCCCCCGCATAACCCTCTCTTTTCAACTCCTCCCTCCCAACCAAAAAATCCCCCTGAAAACATCTGTACACTTCTCAATAACCATTACTATATGCAAACACTGGTCAAAATTTGTAACTTGCATCCCCTCCCACGGGGACTGTGGGGGAGTAAGTCGTCCCCAAAGACATAGTTATAAGGTTTGTCGACTATGCTGAATAAAATGGCTATCCCAGAATTTTGATCCGATGACCTTGGGAAACAAATGAGCGTGGGAGGGGGCCTAGGTGCCCTCCAATTTTTTTGGTTGCTTAAAAAGGGCACTAGAACTTTTCATTTCCGTTTGAATGAGCCCTCTCGCAAAATTCTAGGACAACTGGGTCGATACGATCACCCCCTAGGAAAAAGAAAGAAAAAAAAAAACAACAATAATAAACACGCATCCGTGATTTGTCTTCTGGCAAAAAATACAAAATTCCACATTTTTGTAGATAGGAGCTTGGAACTTTTATAGTAGGGTTCTCTGATACGCTGAATCTGATGGTGTGATTTGCTTTAAGATTTTATGATTTTTAGGGGGTGTTTCCCCCTATTTTCTAAAATAGGACAAATTTTCTCAGGCTCATAACTTTTGATACGTAAAACTGAACTTGATGAAACTTATATATTTAAAATCAACATTAAAATACAATAATTTTGATGCAACTATTGGTATCAAAATTCCGTTTTTTGGAGTTTCGGTTACTTTTGAGCCGGGTCGCTCCTTACTACAGTTCGTTACCACGAACTGTCTGATACGGCTCTGAACAGATATCAAGTACTCTATCCACCAGAAATATTACCACACCTCTTTAAACCTGTGGAGGATGGTTAGATTTGAAGTGAAGGTATCTATTATTATGCGTAGGTTTTCTGTAAACCGTAAAATCGAGTTTATTCACACTACGTATTATTAATACATCTAAAAAGGGTATTTTTCCATCTGTTTCTGTCTCTAGAGTGAATTGCAGGTTTCTATCGTAAATATTTAAATGTTCTAGAAAACCTTTAAGTTCACTTTCGCCATAATTCCAACTGAAATTACGTCGTCCATGAAACGTCCCCAAAAGACACGATTAAGAAATTACGAATCCAGGGCCCAATTTTCAAGATTCTCGACGAAAATATTTGCGAGTAGGCCTGATAGAGGTACTCCCATAGGAAGGCCCCTTTCCTGTTTGTAATAAGAATCTCGAAACTGGAAGTGCATGGAATATTTGTTACGTAATTTAACCGAATGCATGAGAACATCAATGTCTAGACCTATCGCTGACTCTTCGATTAGATGATAATTGTTTTCCAGTTTTATTTTGTAATAATTGCTCTAAATAGTTCCTTGATACTTATAAGCCGATTAGCTATTTCAGAAAAAATTGTTATCAAATCTGTTTTTATGGCACTTGGTATCTACCAAGTGACACATAACGATTGTATATTTTGTCGGTCGGTCGCTCTGTCTGTCTGTCCCGGTTTTGCTACTTTAGGCACTTCCAGGTAAGCCAGAACGATGGAATTTAGCAGGCGTATCAGGAGCCAGACCAAATTAAATTAGAAATTGTCTTTTCCCCGATTTGACCATCTTGGGAGGAGTGGGGGAGGGTTAATTCTGAAATAATAGAAAAAAATGAGGTATTTTTAACTTACGGAGGAGTGATCGGATTTTGATGAAATTTCATATTTAGAAGGACCTCGTAACTCAGATATCTTATTTTAAATCCCAACTGGACCCGGTGTCATTGGGGGAGGGGAGAACCAGAAATCTTGGAAAACGCTTAAAGCAGAGATATCAGGATGAAATTTGGTGGGAAGAATAAGCCCGAGTTCAAGATACGTGACTGAAATAACTGTACCGGATCTGCTGTCTTTGGTAGGGTAAGGGGGGGGGGGAATTCGGAAAAATTAGAAAAATGAGGTATTTGTAACTTACGAGCGGGTGATCAGATCTTAATGAAATTTGATATTTAGAAGGATCTTGTGTTTCAAAGGTCTTATTTTGAATCCTGACCAGATTTGGCGACATTGGGGGGGGGTAGGGGGGAGTGGAACTGGAAATCTTGGAAAACGGGAAAATTGAGGTATCATTGTCTTACGAATGGGTGATCGGATCTTAATGAAACTTGATATATAAAAAGATCTTATGTCTGAGATGCTCTGTTTTCAATTCAAATCGGGTCCGCGGACATAGGGAAGGAAAAAAACATAAATCTTGAAAACCAGAAATCTTGGGAAACGCTTAGAGTCGAGAGATCGGGATGAAGCTTGGTGGGAAGAATAAGCACAAGTCCTGCACTTTTTTGGGGGGAGCTGGGGGTTGTTAATTTCGAAAAATTTGAAAAATTGAGGTATTTCTAACTTAAGAACCAGAGACTGGATCTTAATGAAATTTTATATTTAGAAGGAACAAATGTCTCAGAACTCTTATTTCAAATCCCGACCAGATTTGTTAACATTGGGGGGAGTTGGAGGTGGAAAACGGAAATCTTGGGAAACGCTTAGAGTGGAGAGATCGGGATGAAACTTGGTGGGTAGACTAAGCAAATGTCATAGAAACGAGATTGACGTAACTAGACTGGATCCTCTCCCTTTGGAGGAGTTACGGGGTGGAGTTCAGTGCCTTGGTAAGTTTGGTGCTACTGGACGTGCTAGGACTGTGAAAATTGGTAGGCGTGTCGGGGAGCTGCACAAATTGACTTGATAAAGTCGTTTTTCACGATTCGACCATCTGAGGGGATGAAGGGAGTTTAAAAATTAGAAAAATTGGGGTATTTTTAACTCACAAGTGGGTGATCGGATCTAAATGAATTTTGATATTTAGAAGGACCTCGTGACTCAGAGCTCTCATCTTAAATCCTGACCGGTATTAAGCCTCTGATTTTCCATTCAAATCAATCTATAGATTCTTATAATTTTGCTAGAGCTCATACCATATGAGCTCTTGGCTCTTCCGACCTCGTCACAAGTGCCATACTAGCTCTAAGCTCTTGTTTTAGTATTGGTTACTATTAGCCTTTGCCACTCCTTACTTTCAGATCATTACCACGAACTTTTTGATGGAGGAAGGTTAGGGATAATGTTTATTATACCCCTCAACAGATCATCCTTTACATTTACCTGAATGCTCACATAAATTCACACAATTTGAGTGTCAAAATTAATTTTTCGGGGCATCAGATAACCCACCTCATAAGCAATCACCCACCGATTATTCTCCGTGATAGCTGATGCAAAATCATACTCAGTGTTCAGTATTTTATAAAATATAACCTCAATCAAGTTGATTAAACGAAGTTTTAATGTCTACATTGACCTTTTATCTATATGAACTACGTGACTTTGAACCCAAAACCTCCTATCAGCCTCATAGGGCTCGATAAAAAACAAAAGAAAAAAAACTCGAAAATCCGCTCAGCCTTTCAGAAAAAGCTTATAGGAATCCTTTCCCACTTCAAAAATTCGTACAAATCACAGACGTTGGATTCTACCTTAGGACCGGAAACTCAAGTCCACTGCCAAGAAAAAACAGAACGCCAGGGCCGTATAGCCATAGCTATAATAGTTTAAAACTAGAATCATATAGAATTATGAGTGTACTCTGTCAGGGCCTAGTAGATGTATTTTTTAAGTTCTTAAGAAAATGATAAAATAGGGATTTTTTTTTATGTTTGCAAAGAAAGATCACGGATGAGTTTTTATTATTATTCTTCAGGGTGATCTTATCGAGCCATTAATCCTAGAAGATCGGGAGAGGGCTATTTGATAGGAATTCAAAAGTTTTAGTGTCATTTTTAAGTAGCCAATAAGATTAGAGGACAGCTAACCCCCCTTCCATGCCCCCTTTTCCGCTAAAGTTGTCAGACCAAAATTTTGAGATAGCCATTTTGTTTAGCATTTTTTAAAGGTCCCAAAACTATGCCTTTGGGGATAACATGACTCCCCACGTCCCCTGGGGAAACGGCTGTAGGTGTATACATACATTTACAGCTATGAAATGTATTCAGTGTATACGCAAATTATTTGTTACTGGGAAGCGTACAGACCTCTTTTTTACGGTGGTGGTTGGAGGGGGGTATTTACTACGGTGAAAACTTTCCTTGGGGAGGAAAATTTACACTGGGCAGATTTGCAAGCCTCCCTTTATGAAATTCTTTCCTACTTCTCTTACTTCGTCTTTTTTACTAAATTAAATAAAAAAAAACTAATTTTTTTTAGCTGAAAGTAAGGAGCGACATTAAAACTTAAGACGAACGGAAATTACTCCGTATATGAAATGGGTTGTCCCCTCCGCAATCCCTCGCTCTTTACGCTAAAGCTTTTAATTGTTTTAAAAAGTAGAATTGTGGCAAAGAGTCAAACTTTAGCATAAAGAGTGAGGGATTGGGGAGGGGACAACCCATTTCATATACGGAGTAATTTTTGTTCGTTTTAAGTTTTAATGTCGCTCCTTACTTTCAGCTAAAAAAATTAGTTTTTTTTATTTAATTTCTGAACGTTTTTGAATTAATGCATGTTTGGTTTTGGCTCTCCGCACATAAATTATTAAAAATGAAATTTGTATATTAATTCTTTTTTTTGGCTAAATGGCTTTCTCTTAGTTTTGATCAGACGATTTTGAGAAATAAGGGGTGGAGAAGGAGGCCTAGTTTCCTTCCAATTTTTCGGTTACTTAAAAAGGCAACTAGAACTTTTAATTTTTAACGAACGTTTTTATTAGTAAAAAATATACGTAACTTAAGAATTCACTTACGTAACAAACTTTCATAACCTTATATTTTTATTATGTATACGAGGGGGTTTGTACCCTCGTTAATACCTCGCTCTTTACACTAAATTGTAAGTTTTGTCCCAATTCTTTAAGAATGACCCCTGAATCAAAAAGGCCGTAGAATAAATAGTAGAAATTACTAAAAATACTTTAGCATAAAGAGCAAGGTATTTATCTCCTCCTAAATACCTCGCTCTTTATGCTAAAGTATTTTTAGAACCCCTCATATTCGGAATAATCTCTGTTCGTTTGAAGTTTCAATGCTACTTCTTCCTTTCATTTGAAAAAACATTTTCATGTTTATTTTTCATTGTTTTCTTACAGTAATGCTAGAGAATCCTGCACCCTTTTCATTGAATTTTTCTTCCCCCATGACAGATTCCTCCAAGGAAAGATCCTCCAACATAGCCCCCTCTCCACAGCCCCACCCCCAAACAAAATAAAATCCCCCTGAAAACGTCTGTACACTTCCCAATAACCATTACTATATGTAAACACTGGTCAAAGTTTGTAACTTGCAGCCCCTCCCCCAGGGATTGTGGGGGAGTAAGTCATCCCCAAAGACATAGTTATTATGGTTTTCGACTATGCTGAACAAAATGGCTATCTCAAAATTTTGATCCGTTGACTTTGGGGAAAATATGAGCGTGGGAGGGGGCCTAGATGCCCTCAAATTTTTTTGGTCACTTAAAAAGGGCACTAGAACTTTTCATTTCCATTAGAATGAGCCCTCTTACGACATTCTAGGACCACTTGGTCGATACGATGACCCCTGAAAAAAAAAAAAAACAAAAAAAACAAACAAACAAACAAACAAATAAACACGCACCCGTGATTTGTGTTCTGGAAAAAAAACAACAAAATTCCACATTTTTGTAGATAGGAGCTTGAAACTTCTACTGTAGGGTTTTCTGATACGCTGAATCTGATGGAGTGATTTTCTTTATGATCCTACGACTTTTAGGGGGTGTTTCCCCCTATTTTCCTAAATAAAGCAAATTTTCTCAGGCTCGTAAGTTTTGATGGGTAAAACTAAACTTGATAAAACTTATATATTTAAAATCAGCATTAAAATAAAATTCTTTTGATGTAGCTATTGATATCAAAATTCAATTTTTTAGAGTTTTGGTTACTATTGAGCCGGGTCGCTCCTTAATTACAGTTCGTTACCACGAAGTGTTTGATTTAACATGTATAGATGTTCCTGGGAAAATTTTCAGCGGGCTTGTGATTGTCTGGCAAGGTTTTCCGTGGGTGAAGGAGGGGGCATTTTCTGCGGAAGAAATTCTCTATGGGGTTCCGCGGGAGTAACTTTACACAGTGGGTGGGAAATTTCCAGGAAATATATTCCACATACGGGCATATTTGACATAATTTGAAAAACAATTAGAAATTAAAGTCTTTTTCAAATGAATGTATGCTTAGACGAATTTTTCAAGGGAAAGGGCAGTAAATTAATAAATTTACTCATTGTTTACGTATGGTATTTGTTAGTGGGTCTGCAAGAAATTTTCTTGGTGGATTTTCAGCAAGGATGTAATTCTCCTGAAGGAAAATTTAGAGTAGGGGGGGTATTTTAAGCGGCACAAGCTTTACTTGGAGGAATTTTCTGTGATAGGAGGGAAATTTCCACGGAGAGAAGCTAGATTTCTCGGCAGTGTTCTGAAAACGACCAGAAATTAAATTAAAATTTCTTTCTTCGACTGGAAGTAAGGAGCAACATTAAAACTTAAAGCGAGCAGAAATCATTCCGTATACGAAGAGGGTTATCCATTCCTAAATACCTTACTCTTTACACTAAAGTTTTGCCCCAATTCTTTAAAAACAACTCCTGAAACCCAAGGGCCGTTTAATTAGAATAGAAAGCTTTTAAAAAAGTTATAAAATATTGTAGCGAGAGGAACAAGGTACTGATGAGGGAGCAACCCCTCCTCATATATGGAGTAATTTTACTCCATATACATTTATATATATATATATATATATATATATATACATTATAAAGATATACATTTTTATATATATATATATATATATATATAGATCATATACATTTTATATATTTATATATATATACATTATATATACATTATAAAGTAAACATTTTTACTTTTGATATAATCACTTTACGCTAAAGAATGTGGTCATTTTTAAAGTGGTGCTCTTCATTGAGAAAATTTTTCGATGGCTGTTTGTCACCGATTGCCAATTAAGGTCATTCTCTTTTATTGAGAATATTTGAATATAGTAATATGAATCTGCTTATTAAATTTTCAAAATCATATTGTATCCCCACATCATCACATAGTTTTTATAGTTACTGGCCTTACTACATTAGGGGCTGTCCGAGTCTAATATTTCATATTTTGGGCTATTTCATGGTATTATCCAGTGTTTTTACTCTAGTTTATTCTTTTGGTCTCTTTTCTTTTTATATTTCATTGCTCCACTTTTTTTGCTTATTATGCGTTAAATATAAATTACTGTTACAATTATCACAGCAAAGGGTTTACATAGGTGCCGTTTTTCTCCTTACACCTTTTTTCTGACGGTTGAAACAGGGACATGCAACTATTCAAAATAACTACTTTACAACATCCGTTGCACATAACTCTGGCGCGCTCATTGCGCTTTTTCTTCCATTTGATTGAAGTAGGCAAAACCGGTTGTTTAGATCTGATTCTCTATAGCCACTGTCTGCCACCATTGTTATTACCTGTGTTATCTTCTCAATTAATGCAATATTTTTCTGTTTTCTGTATCTATTCAGGTAATAAATCTATGACTGCAAGTAAGAACATACACATGACTGACGAAAACAGAAATATGCGATCAAGTAGAAAGAAAAAAATCCCAGCCTTGCATTGGACTCTATGCCCATGTTAACTTTTTGACATAGAAAAGCAGGATTGTCAAATTATTTATGTTGAAACTCCAATTCTTCATAATCATTTAATATGGGTAAAGCCAACAAGTGGATAAAACTAAAAGTTGGTCATAAAGCCAACGAGACAAAACTGCCATCTGTTACACATTGTCAGTAAGCGGAATCGCTGGCTGGATTCTAACAAATTGATGTCTTTCAAGGCCGTATGATTACTTTGAATATTTTGAAGTTTGAATGACAGAATTTAAAATACTTCTTAAAAACGAATATACAACGTTCCATATAATTTGCGAGGGGGCATCCTATTTCCAGGTGGCACCACAGGTGGTACGCACCAAGCATGGCGGAACTCTGCGGCATATCTGGCGTTCTGTGATGCAAATCAGTAGGTGGAAAGTCGGCACCCGCTCAATAATTTTTAATTTAGCTAACTGGATGAATCCAATTAATTTGACAGAAGAAGCAAAAGCCTTATTTTATACGCAGAAACACAGCTTCTGAACCCAAGCTATGCAGGAATGTCAGCTGATGTTAGCTTATACCACTAATTCGACCATAGCCTTAAAAATAAGAAAAAAAGAGACAGAAACAATTTTGTCTATTTAAAAAAAACGATTATCTCATACCAATATTCATAAAAGAAGAAATTTCATTTTACTCTTTTTATATACTAACTAAACCGGCAGATTAACAAAAAGACATTAACAGGTCCCAATTGAGATACAAAGCAAAAAAAAAGAAAAGAAAATCACAATTTAGCCTTTAAAGTTTCCTCGGCCTTCTTCTGAAATTCTTGGAGCTTCATAGCAAGTCCCATGTTTCCCTGGAAGGCTTTTTGGAAGTTAAGTCGTCCTGACATCTGTTCAGGTAAATGTGAATCGTCCATGGTAATCGTCACAGCAGGCTTTGCTAGTAAAAGCAAATAAAATTTAAAAAGGGATTTAACAAGAACAATTAAATGAAGTCAATTCTTCCCCATTTTCTAGACACCCCAACTGGCGGACAATGTTGAGCAGATTCCCAACTTGGGAGCATTTTGCAAATAAAAACCCAAGTCTAAATACCCCAAGTGCAGGACAATGGTGAGCAGATTCCTGATATGGGAACATTTTAAAAACACATTTAAACTAATTGACCTGAAAATAAAGAAACCTACAAGTGAGCCTCCCCTCCAATCAAGGACACTCCAAAGGCCTTATACAGGAGGTTATCAAGGTTGAGCCCCCCTCCCCCTCTGAAATTTTGACCGACCCGTAAAAAGTAGCATAATGCATATGCGTTTAGTAAAGGTTTTTGTACACCTACCCCCCCCCCCAAAAAAAAAAATCCTGAACTCGTCCTTGGATACACTACTAGTTACTCTAATTATTGACTCTCCATAAAATACAGTCTATTTACATCTTACAACTACATACTGAGTTTCTATTAATTAGTGCTCACGATTTAATTCTTTGAATTTCGCCGCCATATTTAATACAATCTATAAGGATTCTTATGTTTGACCAACCAATTTTTCTTTGAACTACAACTGAGCTATATATAGCACAAACAAAGATTAGTCCAGCTTTGAAATTGAGCTAGCCAACTTCATTTCCTCACTGTCATCAGCTGAAAGCTGATGACAGTGAGTCGCTTAAAATCAGCTTTCAGCTGATTTTAAGCGACTGAATCAGTTCTTACAGCTTATAAATGTTAGTGGGGGCTGTCCAACAAAATGGAAATCATACATATTTCTCTTGAAATTACACACTTATTTGTTACCTTTCAAACATATATTTGTAATTTGCGTAAACAAATAAGCAAAATATTTAAATCAGAAAAAACATACTTCAATGTGAGAGATGGCAGTTTATTTTGTCATCAACAGGTTTTTTTTAATATTTTAATATTATATTTTTTTATATCAGGCTCAGCTCATGCGTTGTAGCCGCCATTCGAATACAGTTGTTCAAATATTCGCCAATCAACCGGTTCCTGTGCTTAGTTTTTATGAATTTCATGAGGAAAACAAAAATCTCGCACAGATGTGTTAGAGATAAACATTGCCCTTGCTCGTAAACCAACAGGACTGAAAATAGATATTTGGCTTAGGGACAAAAGCTCTAATATTTCCATATCTTGAAGCAAGTGCTTTTAAAGATAGGTCACCTCGAAAATCAACCAGTTCCGTGTCCATTGCAGCGTTGTCTTCTTCAAAATGTTGCAAGATTCAAGAAGAAAATTCATCAGAATCAGTTTCTAAAAGGTGAAGTGACGAGCTGTGCAACAGTCGAAATGCGTTGAAAGCAGAGATGGAATTTGTTTTTCAAGGCTGAAAGACTTGCAAATATTGTATGTTGTTATAAGGAGGCTATGAAGATCATTGCACGCTCAAGTTGCAGGTAAAAATAACTGCAGCGATCTAACTAGTTTTAAGTTGTACAACCACACCAAAATTCACTGAATGAACTCTCCTATAACTGTAGTTGCAGACATTCGAGGAGATGGAATATATGACATTATCTCACCTTTGTTTTTAAAATCGTACAACAATAAATCCGCAGCTTTAACTAATTTGTCATTTTTGTCAGTTTTTTTATTATTTTCAGCAATTATCATTGAAACACGAAAACATGCCTCAGTTGCTGCTGTCTTATTTTATGAGAACAAGAGATTGTTGAGCATTTAATTGGGATTAAAACGATTAGTTTTTTTTTTGCTGGAGCCAGTGGCGTTCATTAGTTCAATACCGCATTCTACAGCTATAAGGTCGAGAAAGCTTGGAGGTAAAGGTGGAGATGGCTAGGACACGTTTTGTGGACGAAGGATGACACATTGCCAAAATCATCCTTTTCTGCCATCTATCTACCGTCAAACAAAAATAAATTTATCCCCGAAAAGGGTGGGAAAAGGTTGTAAGAAAAGAAATTGGAACTCCTTGGGAGAGTGTATAAAGGGAGACTTTGAATAGATTGGGAGAAAAAGGAAGAGCATGCGCAGCTTAGGTGGTGTCAGGCGTCTTAGTGCTGTAGTAACTTGTTAGCAGTAGTGACAGCGGCTTCCACTGGAACCAGTTTGTAGTGACGCGTCGTATATATCTAAGGTAAGCTCTTGACTGTAAATACTACTAGAATCAGTTTCTTGATCGGTTTCTTGTGTCGAAATTTTATAGTGTTTATTATATAACCGATAAGTTTGAATTGACATTCTTTCTTTTTATAAGAAACAGGTACCCGTTGTTTCGGTTTTTCAAAAGCGTGATGCATACGGTATCCAAGATAACCAGAATTCATTATGAATTCATAAGAAAGTCATTATGCAAACATAGGAAGCCCTCCTGACGGGATTCGATTATGGTGTCAATTATAATCCCACATTGCGAAAGGACAAATAAAGATACAGGACTATTTTATGCAGTAAGCAGAAAAACAAGGTATCAAAAGAGCCAAGAGTCCATATGGCACTTCTGACGAGGCCAGAAGAGCCAAGAACCTTCAGCCCCCCAGATGGTCGAATCTGGGAAAACGACTGTTATCAAACCAATTAGTGCGGGTCCCTGACACGCCTACCAATTTTCATCGTCCTAGCACTTCCAGAAGCACCAAACTCGCCAAAGCACTGGACCACCTCCCGAACTCCCCTAAAGATAGCAGATCCGGTCCGGTTATGTCAATCACGCAACTAGAACTTGTGCTTATCCTCGAACTCGCCAAAACACCAGATATCCCCCCAACTCCCCCAAAGAGATCAGATCCGGTCCAATTGTGTCAATAACGTATCTAGAACTTGCGCTTATTCTTCTCATCAAGTTTCATCTCGATCTCCCCACTCTAGGCGTTTTCCAGAATTTCCAGTTTCCAGAATTTTTGTTTTCTTCCTCCACCCCAAATGTCCCCGGATCTGATTCAAATTGATTATGGAACATCTGAGACATGACATCTTTCTATATATCAAGTTTAATTAAGATCCGATCACCCATTCGACATACCTCTTTTTTCACGATTTCCCCTCCTTTCAGCCCCCACAGATAGTTAAATTCGGGAAACGACAGTTATCAAGTAAATTTGTGCAGGTCCCTGGCATGCCTACCATTTTCATCGTCCTAGCACGTCCAGAAGCAACGAAGTTGCTAAATCACTGGAAATCCCCCCAACTCCCCTAAAGAGAACAGATCCGAGGCGGTTATGTTAATCACATATCTAGGACTTGCGCTTATTCTTCCCGCCAAGTTTCATCCTGTTCTCTCCACTCTAAGTGTTTTCTAAGATTTCCGGTTTCCCCCTCCAACCCCCCTGCAATGTCACCGAATCCGATCGGGATTTAAAATAAGAGCTCTGAGACACAAATGTCCTTCTAAATATCAAATTTCATTAATACCCGATAACCCGTTCGTAAGTTGAAAATATCTAATTTTTTCTAATTTTTTCGGAATTAACTGTCCTTCTATTAACTCCCCCCCCCCCCCCCAGATGGTGGATTTGGGGAAGCGACTATTTCTAATTTAATCTGGTCCGGTCCCTGATAAAATTGCCAACTTTCAGCGATCTAGATATTTGTCAGCTATTGATTTCAAAGGGTGCTAATATAGATGCCTTAAACAATAGGAGAGAAACGCCTTTACTTATTGCTGCTGCGACTGGATATCTAGATATTTGTAAGCTATTGATTTCAAAGGGTGCTGCAGTAGATGCCATAGCTGAGGGAAAGAAACACCGTTGCATAGAGCTGTTGCGACTGGAAATCTAGATATTTGTCATTTATTGATTTCAAAGAGTGCTGCAATAGATGACATAGATTGAAGGAAAAAAACACCTTTACATAGAGCTGTTGCGACTGGATATCTAGATATTTGCCAGCTATTGATTTCAAAGGGTGCTGCAATAGATACCATAGATTGTGGGAAAGAAACACCGGTGCATAGAGCTGTTGCGACTGGATATCTAGATATTGCCAGCCTTTGATTTCAAAGGGTGCTGCAATAGATGCCATAGATTGTGGGAAAGAAACACCTTTAAATAGAGCTGTTACGACTGGAAATCTAGATATTTGTCAGCTATTAATTTCTAAGGTTGCAACAATGCATAACTTAGATTGTTGGATGAAACGCCTTTACATACAGCTGTTGTGACTGGAGATCTAGATATTTGTCAGCTATTGATTTCAAAGGGTGCTGATATAGATGCCTTAAACAATAGGAGAGAAACGCCTTTACTTATTGCTGCTGCGACTGGATATCTAGATATTTGTAAGCTATTGATTTCAAAGGGTGCTGCAATAGATGCCATAGATTGTGGGAAAGAAACACCGTTGCATAGAGCTGTTGCGACTGGAAATCTAGATATTTGTCAGTTATTGATTTCAAAGAGTGCTGCAATAGATGCCATAGATTGTGAGAGATTGCGATGATTTTTCATTATTTCCAGGAAGACAGATCACGGATGCGTGTTTAATTTATTTTTTTTTCCCAGGGGTGATTGTATCGACCCAGTGGTCCTAGAATGTCGCGAGAGCTTATACTAACGGGAATTAAAACTTCTAGTGCCCTTTTTAAGTGACAAAAAAAATTGCAGGACACCTAGGTCCCCTCCCACGCATATTTTTTTTCCCAAAGTCACTGGATCAAAACTTTGAGACAGCCATTTTTTTCGGCATAGTCCGAAAAACCTAACAATTATGTCTTTTGGGACGACTTAATCCCTCAGAGTCCCCAGAAGGGGCAGAAAGTTACAAAATTTGACCATTGTTTACATATAGTAATGGTTATTGGGACGTGCATAAATTTTTTCAGAGGCCTTATCCACGTTAAAGGGGGTTGGGAGGAGAGAGTAATGTGGGGGTATCTTTCCATGGAGGAATTGATCATAGGGGAAAGAATCTTTCCATGAAGGGGCTTCAAGATTTTCTAGCGTTATTTTAAAAAAATAATGAGAAAATATATAAAAGAACAATTTTTTCAGATGGAAGTAAGGAGTAGCATTAGAACCTAAAACGAATCCTGGATAAGATTTATAGATTTATCGTAAGTATTCAAAAGCGGTTTGACAAAAGAAGGGAAAGTAGACATCCGCATAACTAGACAATCAAACAGTTTGTGGTAACGTACTGTAAGTAAGGAGCGATCCGGCTCAAAAGTAATAAAAACTCTAAATAATGGAACTGTGACCAATAGACTATACCAATGGAACTATACCAATAGTTACATCACAAGAATTGTATTTTATGCTGATTTTAAATGAATAAATTTCATCAAGTTTAGTCTTACCCATCAAAAGTTAAGAGCCTGAGAATTTTTTTTTTTAGAAAATAGGGGGAGACACAACTTAAAAGTCATAGAATTTTAACGAAAATCACACAATCAGATTCAGCATATTAAAGAACCCTACTGTATAAGTTTCAAACTGTAGATTTACAAGAATGTGGCATTTTGTATTTTACAGATCACAGATCCGTGTTTAATTTTTTTTTCCAGGGGTGATCGTATTGAACCAGTGGTCCTAGAATGTCGTGAGGGTGCTCAGGATTTAATCCCTCACAGTCCCTGGGGTGGAGCTGCAAGTTAAAATCTTTAACCATTGTTTACATATAGCTATATTTATTGGGAACTGTACATACGTTTTCAGGGGGACTTTTCAAATTGAGGGGGGGGGTTCACGTGGAAGGTTATTTCTATGGAGGAATTTATCATGAGGGAAGAGAATTTCCCTGAATTATTAAATAAACAATGAGAAAATAAATAAATAAAAAGTTTTTTAACTGGAACTAAGGAGCAGCATTAAAACTTGAACGAAAAAAAAAATTATTACGTATATAAGGGTGTTCGTCTCCTCTTCAAAAAGTTGGCTCTTTGCACAAAAGTATTTTTAGTAATTTCAACTATTTATTCTACGGTCTTTGTGATTCAGGGGTTATTCTTAAAGAATTGGGACAAAGTCAAGGTTTAGTGTGTAGAGCGAGGTATTGATAAGGGGGCGAACCCCCTCATATACGTAATAAAAATATACAAACATATAATTTCGTTACGTAAGGTGATTCGTAAGTTACGTATATTTATTACTAATAAAAACGTTCATAAAAAAATTAAAACTTCATATAGTTGCATTTTTAGGTAGCCAAAATTGGATGGCAACTTAGCCTCCTCCCCCACCCCTGTTTTCGTAAAAATCGTCTGACCAAAAGTTTGAGAAAGCCCTATGGCAAAAAAAAATTTATGCAAGTTTAGTTTTAATT
The DNA here is from genome assembly GCF_032884065.1 of Artemia franciscana. Lineage (NCBI taxonomy): Eukaryota > Metazoa > Arthropoda > Branchiopoda > Anostraca > Artemiidae > Artemia > Artemia franciscana. The sequence continues at coordinate 33,166,725 of NC_088866.1, forward strand.
ATTCATTTGCAATGAGCCAAAATCAAAACATACATTAATTCAAAAATTAAATTGAAAAATAAGTTTTTTCCACTGAAAGTAAGGAGCGATATTAAAGCTTAAAACGGACAGAAATTATTCAGAGGGATTAACATTCAGAGGGTTGCTGCCATCCATTATCTTGTCTCATGCCATACTCGGGAATTGTATGTATATATTGTTTGTCTTTTTAAATTTTTGTAATAAACCATGTTAATTCTTATATATTTTCTGGACCAATTCTAAGAATTCTATTCCTCAGCATATTTTTTTTTATATTTCAAAGCTTAATTCAATGTTATGTTTCTTATTAAATAAAAAAGAGTTTTTTCAACTGAAAGCAAGGAGCGACATTCAAATTTAAAACGAACAGAAATCATCTCGTATATGAAAAGGGCTGTCTCCTCCTCAACGTCCCACTCTTTACGCTAATGTTTTTTATTGTTTTAAAAAGTAAAACTGTGACAAAGAGTCAAACTTCACTTATGTAAACAAGGATTCAAGGCCAGATCGTCTACTAAATTCAATATTAGATTTTATAAACAAAGAAATACCGCCAGAACATTTCATTACCATTCTAGGGACAAGAATAGCAATATAACCATGCATATCATAAGCTGTTAAATTTTCACGATCAGAAAACCATGTTTCCGTTAACCCTATGACATCAAAAGGGCAAGAATTATCAGACCATAAATACGATTTTAGACTATCCCACTTATTTCTTATCCCACGTACATTCAAACAAAATATACAATGTAATACAATATAATAACAAAATAACACAATACATACGATATTTTATTTAGACAGATTAATTGTAAGATATTAACTAAGTTCCAGCAGGGTTTGTTTTTACTTAAAAGAAACAAACAAGCACATTGAATGCTTAACTTCGCGATATAATAGACAGCACTAGGGCTCCCCAAGAAAACAACGATGTTGGCACAATAGTTAGTTTGTCTCAGACCAGGGCCCTTCGTATAGAAGGAGTTGTCGTAAAAACTTCAAAAATGACTAATTTAATTAGAAATTGAGTGGGCTAGTGCCCTTTTCCATGTTCGAAAGTGATCAGAGGTCAAATGCTCCTCCCAATGCCAATCATTTCCCCAACCACTCTCAGTAGGAATTGTGAGATAGCCATTGTTCAGCATAGCTGAAAGGTTCATAAATTATGTCCTTTGAGGATGATATATCCCCCACAATCCATACGGTAAGGGTTGTAAGTTATACCTTGGGGGTATTTAAGGTTTTCATAGAAAACGTTATCACAGAAACTTCAAAAATGGCTCTTCCAATTAGAAATTGAGAGGAATAATGCCCTTTTTATTTGTCAAAAGTTATCGCAAGGCAAATGCTCCCCCTAGCCGACCATTTCCCAGAACACTTCCGACCAAAATTTTACCGCAATAATTTTATTCAAAGTAATTGAAAGATCCAGAAATTATTTCCTTTGAATGGGATAGCCCAGGGATGCTCATATAACTTCAGAGACGGCTCATTTGATTTGAAACTGAAAGTTTTATTTCACTTTTTAAGAGTCAAAAGAAATCAGAGGGCAAGTAGCCTCCCCACGCCCTTTTTCCCCCAAATACATCCGATAAAAGTTGTTAGATACCCATTATGTTAAAAATAGTTCGAAGATCATATAAAAATCTGGGGTCAGCACAACCCCCCCCCTCCCCCGGCCTGGGCGTAAGTGGTTTAGGTTGTCCATTGGGGGGCATATAAGGTTCTTATAGAAGGAATGCTCGTAAAACTTCAGAGAGGGCTTATTTGATTGGAAATTGAAAGTTATCGTTTCTTTTTTAAGATTCAAAAGAAATCAGAGGCCAACTAGCCCCCCACACTCTTTTTTTCCCAAATACATCCGATAATATTTTAAGATATCTATTTTCTTTTAAATAGTTCAAAGATCATATAATAAAAAGTCTGGGGTTGACACAACCCACCAGGGCCAGGGGTCAGTCGTAGTAAATTATGCCCAGGGGCCATATATAGTTCTTATAGAAGGGATGCTCGTATAAACTTCATAGAGGGCTCATTTGATTTTAAATTGAAAGTTCTAGTAGACTTTTTAAGAGTAAAAAAAGATCAGATGGCAACCAGCCTCCCCCCACCCTCTTTTTTCCCCAAATACATCCGATAACAATTTTGAGGTAGCTATTATGTTAAAAATAGTTCGAAGATAAAGTAAAAAAAAAACTTCGGGGTCAACACAACCCCTCAGTTCCTGGGGGCAAGTGTTGTAAGCTATGTCCTGGGGGCATATATGGTTCTAAAAGAAGGGATGCTTGTATAAACTT
>NC_088866.1:33169148-33203798 GCF_032884065.1 Artemia franciscana
ATCTGATCACTGTATTCAAGTGTTGATCATAGTATTATTCCTTTCAAAATTACATTAACTTGATTCCACAATCTTTTATAGATTTGCCTCAAATTCTGAATATGGCTGAACTCATTGCAACTTCTGAGTGTTTTTTAATCAAAAAAGGTAAGTTATATAGTTATATTCTCTGTAACAGAGTAAAATGAAATCTGCTTTGCTCTAGAAAATAATTTTCACTTTTTATCCTTCTTACTCATTAAGTGGTACTAAGTATAAAAAAGTGTATCTGCATATGCACTTGGATCTTACCATTAAGAGCTGAAACATTACAAACAGTGGCAATTTTGTGAAACATTAACTGTGTTTTTTCTCCACTTATAAACTCAATTAATCATCTGGCAAGAATAATTTTCTCTCACTCTCTCTTGTGTTTAGGTATGATGAGCAAAATGTTATCACAAAAGTGTGGTATTAATGAGGCAACAAGATCTTTTATAAATATAATATAGGTAATATTGAAGTCAGATGGGAATGTTAAGCTAAAAATATGTAAGAGAGAGGGGCTGCATTTGTTTTTTACATTTTGGGAACTATTCCACTTGATGCAGAAAACCCCAATTGATTGGTATATTGGGTATGTCTAACTCTGTCAAAAAAGTTCTTTGTTTGTTTGATTAAAAATATTTATTTTCTTTATCTGTGTTTAATTATTGAGTTGTCATTTTTTTTACTCAATTAATTATGGCACTTGGTATTAACCAAGTGACATATAGCAATTGCAAATTCTGTTGGTCGGTCTGTCGGTCTGTCTTGGTTTTGCGAGTTTAGGCACTTCCAGATAAGCTAGGACAATGCAATTTGGCAGGCGTATCAGGAACCAGACCAAATTAAATTAGAAATAGTCATTCTTCCCAATTCTACCATATGGGGGGGGGATTGGGTGACAGTTAATTTGGAAAAATTTGAAAAGTTGAAGATTTTCAACTGACAAGTGGGTGATTGGATCTTAATGAAATTTGACATTTAGAAGAATATCGTGTCTCAGAGCTCTTATTTTAAATCCTGACTGGAACTGGTGACATTGGGGGAGTTTGGGGGGGACCTAAAATCTTGGAAAACGCTTAGAGTTGGAGGGATTGGGGTGAAACTTGGTGGGAGAAATAAGCACAGGTCCTAGATATGTGATTGATATAACCGGAATGGATATGCTCTCTTTGGGGGAGTTGGGGGGGGGTGTTAATTCTGAAAAAAATAGATATTTTTAACTTACAAAGGAGTAATAGGATCTTAATGAAATTTCATATTTATAAGGACCTCGTAACTCAGATCTATTATTCTAAATCCTGATCCAGTGTCATCAGGGGGAGTGGGGGGGGACCAGAAATCTTGAATATAGCTTTAAGTGGGGGGATCGGGATGAAACTTGGTGGAAAAACTAAGCAAAAGTCCTAGATACGTGATTGACATAACCGGAAAGGATCTGCTCTATTTGGGGGAGTTGGGGGGGGGGGATAATTGAGAAAAATTAGAAAATATGAGGCATTTGTAACTTACAAATTGGTGATCAGATCTTTATGAAATGTGATATTTAGAAGGATCTTGTGCTTCAAAGCTCTGGTTTTAAATCACGTCCAGATTTGGTGACATTGGAGGGAGTTGGAGGGGGAAACTGGAAATCTTGGAAAACATGAAAAATTGAGTTTTCTATATATTACGAATGGGAGATCAGATCTTAATGAAACTTGATATATAGAAAGATCTTATGTCTCAGATGCTCCATTTTCATTTTGAATTGGATGTGGGGGCATAGGAGGCTGGGAGGGGGAAACAGAAATCTTGGAAAACACACAAAGTGGAAAGATTGGGATGAAACTTGATGGGAAGAATAAGCAAAAGTTTTAGATACATGATTGACATAATTGGAAGGGATCCGCTCTCTTTGGGGGAGTTGGGGGGGGGGGGTTGTTAATTCAGAAAAATTGAAATTTTTAACTTAAGAACGTGTGACCAGATCTTAATGAAATTTGATATTTAGAAGGAACTCATGTCTCAGAGCTCTTATTGTAAATCCTGACCAGATCTGGTTACACTGGGGGGAGTTGGGTGGGGAACCAAGAAATCTTGGAAAACGCTTAGAGTGGAGAGATCAGGACGAAACTTGGTGGGTAGAATAAGCAAATAACGTAGATACGTGATTTACGTAACCGGACTGGATCCGCTATCTTTGAGAGAGTTTTTTTTGGGGGAGGGGTCTAGTGCTTTGGTGAGTTTGGTGCTTGTGGATGTGCTAGGATGATGAAAATTGGTAGGGATGTCAGGGACCTAAACAAATAGACTTGAGAAAGTGTTTTCTCCGATTAAACCATCTGGGGGGGGGGGGGTTGAAAGGAGAGGAATCATTAGACAAAATCAGGTATTTTTAACTCACGAGTGGGTAATTGGATCTTAATGAATTTTGATATTTAGGACAAACTTGTGTCTCAGAGCTCTTATTTTAAATCCCAACTGACATTAAGCCTCTGATTTTCCTTTAAGTGGAGTCTATTGATTCTTAGAATTTTGCTTGAGCTCAAGCCATATGAGCTCTTGGCTCTTCCGACCTCGTTACAAGTGCGATATGAGCTGTTAGCTCTTGTTACTGTTGATTTATGCCAATCCAAAACCTGCTATTTTAATGGATTTCCATGAATTTCGTTGAACGTTTCAGTCTTTTGCTTTATAAAAGCATATTGTCAAAACGATTTGAGAAAAAACCTGCAAATACATCTGATTAAATGTATATACATATATTGAATATACATGTAACATCTGTATATTTTATTTTAACATAACTAAAAGAAAAAGCATTTGGATTTGTTTAGTAAGATTTAATTCTGAATAATTCTGAATTTTGTTGAATGTTTCAGATTTTCTTATGCTTTGTAAGATGCAGATTTTAAAAACGTTTTTGAAAAAAAAACCTGCATATACATCTGATTTAATGTATACATGTTATATGTATTTGTTATACATGTTTAATGTATATATGTATGTTGAATATACATGTAACGTCTGTATATTTTTTTATTTTTTAACATAACTAAAAGAAAAAGTAGTTGGATTTGTTTGGTAAGCTTTAATTCTGAATATTTTCTATGTCCTGTTTGATTTAAATTTTGTTTTAGAAGTTGATGATGCTATACCAGATGACAGTGTGAAGACCTCTTGCATTCCAAACCTCTTGTCTCTGAAACATGAAGATGTTCCTTTCCTTTCCTTACCCAGCGATTCAGGACTACATAAGTTTGAATATGACACCCAGGGATTGGAAGCCACATGTCCTGACAATAAAGGTACATCTCATATTTTTTGTCATTTTAGATTCCAAGTTATCAGTTAATATTTTATGCAACAAAAATTAGACAAAGGGACTTAATCTTAAGATACAACTTGTTTGTGCAGGTGTTTACCGAACTGTTTTTGTGGTCTTACATGAACGTTTCCAAATATTGTCTTGAAAGTAGTTGGGCAAATGTTGAGAAAACCTGATAATAAGCCATAAATCGATAGATTTCTGTATAGTTTTCACAATTCACTTTTATAGTGTTTACCTCTCTATGTAAATTAATATATATACCAGGTGTATGTAATAGATGTAACTAGTATTTAAATATATGTAATAATATGCTCCACATCCCTGAAGATAACCATGGTCTAAGAAACAATTCTTATGTAGAACTTCCTTTTTTGTCTTAGAAAACTGTTTTCCTAGTTCTTTTCTTCAAATAAAAGGTGGACTAATTTACAGATGTGACAAAAGAACTAAAAAGATGATTGTACTCTCGCAATCTTTTATTACATGCAAGTAATAGGAATAAGAACTAGATAAAACTGGCTAATTGGATAGAGCTAAAACTGGCTAATTGGACTAGATAAAACTGGCTAATCTTTTTACTAATGTGTTTGCGAAAAATGAAGATCACTTGGCAACAGTGGTTGTAGTTAATGTGGCTTTTGGTACTGATTTCATATACAGGTATAATTAACAAGCTGAATCCAAATATCAAAATAATATTGGCTGGGATCTTAAATTTTGAAGATATAATTAATCAAACAGTTAAATTCAAATCTTGGTTTTTATTTTTAAGACAATAAAGAAAACAAAGAAACCTTAGATATCCTTGTAGAAACTAAATTAAATATACTGTCATGTTTAAACCTTGAAACGTCATGCTAAATAACTATTTGAAACTTTAGAAGCTGTTTTGTGTTATTTTCTTAAATTTATTTTGTTGGAACATTTTTCAAACTGACACAGTAATCCAGCATAATAATATTATCCCATCCTTCTTGATAGAGATGGCGACTTTCTTTAATGCAGTTTGCTGAAACATTCTCTTTTCAAAACCCTAACCAAACAGAAATTACAATGAATAACTGATTCAAACTAAAAATAATCAGAAATTAACATGAGTAGGGCTGACAACCCTTATGCCTTCTCAAATCACAACATTATTTGTACTTTACTATTTAAAAATACAAATAAATATGTTTCGTCAGTTTAATGCTCATAATTTCGCCGGTGCTTATTCCTTAAAGTCTTAATAATTTTTAAAGTTAAAAAAGTGAAAATATTTGAAATGTGTTTTTTCAGTGAAGCATAAATTATGTTCTGGTCTTGAGAAGGTATGGACTTTGTCAGCTCTATTCATGTTAATTTCTGCTTGTTTTGAGTTTGACTCGGTTGTTTATTGTAAATTTTGTTTCTCTTAAAAATGGCACTAGAACGTTTAATTTTCAATCAAAATAGCTCCTTTAAAAGTTTTATTGATATTGATAGCTATGATAGAGCAGCACTGCCTGTGATATTGATTATATTCCCTTTTGGACACCTGCCTGCATGTAGTCTTTTTTTTCTTTATTGAAAATAAGAAAAAGTGCCCTTTCTCTTAGAAAGGGCACTAGAACGTTTAATTTTCAATCAAAATAGCTCCTTTAAAAGTTTTATTGATATTAATAGCTATGATATAGCAGCACTGCCTGTGATATCGATTATACTCCCTTATATACACCTGCCTTTATATAGTCTTTTTTCATTTTTTTATTGAAAATCCTCCTTGACGTTTCCTGAAAGTTTCATATTAAAAACTTTAATGTGATTAGTTACAGTTGGCGTAAAAGTAGTGTTAAATTTATACGTAGTGGCTTCTAATTAATTCAAAATCTGCCAAAACTTGACTGGAAAGGTAAAAATAAAGAATGTAAGCCGTTCTTCAGATATTACTTTGTTATCTCCTTGACAATCTACATTCTCATAGTTTGTTATGATTTATCTCCATATCTGCCTAATTAATTCTTTAGAGCTTATCCTCAATACCCTTAGCTTGTGTAGTAGCAAAAGTTGTAGTAGCAGTAAAATTAATAGTAGTAGCCCTAGCTTTAGTAGTAGTATGAGTAGAAGCAATAGCATTAGGATGCAAATATTGTGTTTTCGTTAGTTCAAAATCACCCACAACAAGCCTTTTAACTTTCAACTAAACACACAAAATTATTTTTAAGATGTTGCCGACATGCCCTTATTACAACCTGCATACACACGGGGTATTTTGACTGTTTCAGTGGGATTAATAATAGTTGTGGTAGCAGAAATATTGCCTGTTTTGTTAATTGATCATGACATTTATCATTTCCTGAAAATACCAAATAAGTATACTTAGTCATTTTCTACTTACACCTATTTGACAACCCGCATGCACATAAAGTGCATTGATTTATTTGGACACTCCCCTCAACATTCTGGGAAAGGCTCACCTGAATGCTTTTCATCTTTTGGAAAGAAAGATACCAATCTTGCGCAATAATATATACCATATGTAAACGATGAACGAATTACCTAGCTTTAAGCCTTTGCCCTGATGGCTGTAGGGGTTTTGGCATCCTCAAAGGTATAATTACTGGACTTTTCAACAAGTTTGAACAACATAGCTGTCTCAAAATTTTGGATGCGTTTTGGGAAATGATGAGTGTGGGATGAAGGGCTGGTTGCCTCTCAATAAGTTTTGACAATAAAAATTCTCATTAAATGAGCCCCATCCAAAGTTCATACGACTGGTCATTCCATAAAACCTATATACCCCTAAAGGATAACTTACAACCATTGCCCCTTGGCTCTGGTTTTTTTTTTTGTCAAGCCTGAAGGCATTGTTAATTGTTCTTTGAACTATTTTGAACAGAATGTTTGTTTCCAAATTTCAATGAAACTTGTTTGGAGAAAAAAGTGCCTCGGGGGGGGGGGGGGGTAGCTGCACTACTAATAACACCAGATTTTTCAAAAAGTATTGTATGACTGGTGTTATTAAATATATGACAAGCTAAAGTAGTATCAAAGGAATTATTAGAACTATTAGAAACTAAGACTTTGTGTATACTTTCTTTATTCAGGTTCATGTATTAATACTGATGAGTATTAATATTAACTACTCATTGCAGCATCCATCTATCTGAGGCCAACACTGGGATAAACATTCTTCCTCCACCTTAGTATCGATTTTCGATTTCCAATCGATTTCCCATCTAGTTTCGATATCCAATCGAATGAGTCCCGTGGAAATCATTCGATTTGGAAAAAAAGGGCATGGGGGGACAAGTTGCCTTCCGTTTTCTTTAGACTCTTAAGAAGTCCACTAGAACTTTTAGTTTCCAATCAAATGAGCCCTCTTTGAAGTTTATACGAGCATCCCTTTCATAAGAACCATATATGCCCCATGGATATAACTTACAACGCCTGTTTGGGGCCCTGGGGGTTGTGTAACACCGGAGTTTTGTTATCTGACCTTTGAACTGTTTAACAAAAAATGGCTATCTCAAAATTTGTATCGGATGGGTTTGGGGGGGGGGGACTGAGGCCTCTCTGAAGACTAGACGAGCATCCCTTTCATAAGAACCATAGACGCCCCCAGGATATAACTTATAACACCTGCCCCGAGAGCTGGAGGGGGAAACCAGAGATTTTGGAAAATGCTTATAAATGTCGTAGATACGTGACTGGACTGGATCCGCTGTCTTTGGGGGAGTTAGATGGTGGGGCTCAGTGCTTTGGCGAGTTTGGTGCTTCTGGACGTGCTAGGACGATGAAAATTGGTAGGCGTGTCAGGGAGCTGTACAAATTGACTTGATAAAGTCGTTTTCCCCGATTCGAACATCTGGGGGGCTGAAGGGAGAGGAAAAATTAGAAAAATTTAGGTATTTTTAACTTGCGAGTGGGTGATCGGATCTTAATGAATTTTGATATTTAGAAGGACCTCATGACTCAGAGCTCTTATTTTAAATCCTGAGAGGCATTAAGCCTCTGATTTTCTTTTTAAAGCAATCTATTGACTCTTAGAATTTTGCTAGGGCTCATACCATATAAGCTCTTGGCTCTTCCGACCTTGTCACAAGTGCCGTATGAGCTCTTAGCTTTTGTTGACTCTTAAAAAGGGCATTAGACAGACATGCAATGAGACACTTTTATTATACATTTTGTCAATATACAAAAAACCACATCAGCGTCTTTAGAAAGTCAAAGACTTGTTAGTAGTGGCTGATAAACATTCAATGAGCAACATTAACAAAAAAAGGAAATGAAATGAGACAAAAAAGTGGAAAAAGAAAACAAAAGGAAAATAGAGAAAAAGATAGAGAGAAGAAAAAATCCTACTTGAAAAACAAGACAATAAGCCATACTATTTATATTATTTACTTAAAAAAACAAGACAATAAGCCATACCATTTAAATTATTTACTTAATCTCTTCCCAGAAGGTGGTTCTTCAGTCTACTCTTAAACTGGCAAACTTTTACTGATAACCTTATACTCGTTGGTAACGAATTCCATACTACTGGTCCAGCAAACCTGGAATTAAAACTTGACCTCTGAGAGCTGCGACACTCATCTACCTAATCATCCATATTTTTAGTCTCATAACTGTGGTATGAAGAATTCCTTGTAAACATTTGACAAAAATTTCAGGGGACAAATCGTAAATACTATGAAATACAAAAATAGCAAGTTGATAATCATGAAGTTGGCTAACATTTAAGAATCATGAGTTTCTTATAACAATTACCTGTATCATTTTCACTGTGGACATAATTTCCTAATAGTCTAATAACTTTATTTTGTAAAACCTGAACACGTTTAAAATGTGTATAAAACCCACTAGTCCATATCACACATCCATAAGAAATATAAGGCATCACAATGGAATGATAAAGAGTTAAAAAGGCAGAACGGGGTAACTGATTTTTCTCAGACGCCGAATCAGACCAAGCCCTCTAGATACCTTAGCTGCCACCTGATCACTATCTGATTTCCAACTCAGAGTTTGATCAAGGCGGAAACCAAGGTATCTCACCACAGCTACTTTTTTCAATGGCCTATTACTAAGAAACATTTTCCCACTTAAATCAACTGCACTTTCTGTCCAACTAAACAACATAAAATGAGTTTTTAAAACATTTAAGCAAACAGCTTGTCTATTTTTTCAATTGAGATGATTGCTATATATATAAGGCATTGGAATTTATTAAATCATATGGGTATGCCCAGAGTTGGATGATATGCTCTGACTCAGCATCAGCCCTTAAGTACCTGATGAATGAGCATGAACCAATTCTTGAATTAGTTTGTATTATCCACCAAATAGTTAGGTCGTTAGAGCTTGTGGGAAATAATATATTTCTAGTCTGGGTCCCAGCACATGTGGGAATTGCAGGAAATGAATCTGCTGATAAAATGGCAAAGTGGGGTATTTTAAATGGTCAGATTATAAGTGTAAAACCCGCTCAAAATGAATATTTTGCACGTATTTATAAGGTGTTATGTGATAGAGAGACCAATAGTTTTATTAGAAGCTGCAAAAATTCAATTTCAGAACTTTATGATTATAAGGCACCACCTGATGAACTTGTGCATGATGTTAGATCTGTTGCTGTTAATGTTTTTAGATTGAGGACAAGTCATGCCAAAACCCGTTTAGTTTTACATAATTGAGGGAGAGTTAGCTCGCCCTTCTGTGATATTTGTAATGAGTATGATGATGTTAGGCATATTCTCATGAAGTGCACAAAATATGAAGCACAAAGAAATTTGTTCAGAAACCAAATTATGAAGTATTTTGGTGCTTTTACAATGAGAGCAATCCTAGGTAAGGCTAAATCCCCTAAGTGGGTCCATAGAAAGACTATGCTGTTGTTGACTAAGTATATAAAGGGTTGTAATCTGCATAACATTCTCTGATTTTTCTTTCTTTTTTTTTAAGTTATAATTTATTGACTTTTATATTCATTGTATTGACCTTTCTATTTCGTATTTTGTTTCCATTTATAGATGTTTTAATTGTAGTAACTGCATTAACTTCTATTTTTATTGTACTGACTTTTTCATCTACTTGTTTAATCCTGTATTTTAGCTTTATTTAAATCTGTGTATGTTTCTTTTCACAGATATTTTAAGCAATATTAGCAGAATAGAGGTGTTATATACATACTAGTGCCAGTGATTTAAGCAAGAACACTCTGTACAACGTCCTCTCCCAAGACATCTTAAGTGTTGACGTGGCCTGTGCCAAAATTTTATTTGTGTGTTTTTAAAAGTGACGTGGCTTCATAAGCCCAAATTTCAAAAGAGGATCGCACGGGTACGAGCGGTTGATTCGCTCAAAGGTCAACTAAACAACAACAAACAACAAGAACTTTATTTTGTAAAACCTGAACTTGTTTAAAATTAGAATGATAGAATGATAAAGAGTTAAAACGGCAGAAAGGGGTAACTGATTTTTCTCAGACGCCGAATCAGACCAAGCCCTTTAGATACCTTAGCTGTCACCTAATCACTATGTGCTTTCCAACTCAGAGTTTGATCAAGGTGGAAACCAAGGTATCTCACCACAGCTACTTGTTTCAATGGCCTATTACTAAGAAATATTTTTCCACTTAAATCAACTGCACTTCCTGTCCGACTAAACAACATAAAATGAGTTTTTAAAACATTCAGTGATAAACATTGGAGCCGTCTGACCTAGGCAACACTATAGCGTTATTTCTGATTCCTCTTTTTTTCAAGATGTTTTCCCCTCAGGGCCGCCAGTCAAGCGGGATACCCCCGGATGTAAATGAGGATGACGTATTGCGCACACGTGGATGTTACATCATAAAAATGTAAATTTAAACGCACGTGTTTTTGTTTCTTTTTAGCCTCGCTAGCTGTGAAAACTAATGACGTTTAATCCATATACTACACTAAAGCATGAAGAAGACAATAGATGAAGGGTTGATTCAGTTATATTTATGTAATACATAGAAGGCAGTGGGAGTGAGTTTGAAGACCCGGTACCAACCGGCCTATAGGCCTTAAACTGCTGGGGACAGACACCTCAAGTACCCGCACTTCCCACTACGTAATTGCATAAGGAGAACCCTTTGATTGCTGACCGGAGGATATTTTCATTTTTAATAAAAAAAAGTATCTGAAAGTGTCTGAAGTTGTCAAGAATTGTGCGTGTTCTTTTTTTTTCTGTGCCCTTTTTGTTTTTCTTTTAATTTTTTCATACCCCTCTTTGGTGCATTTCTCTTGTATGCAGAGAGTAACAATCCCGTAAAATATATAAATATCAGTATAATACATAAAATACGTAAAATACCGCAAAATATATAAAACAATAAAATAGGGATAATATCAATGTTACGGGACCCCTAAGGCTACGGTAAAATCTGTAAAATACAGAATTTTACTTTTACCATTTACAACACTAGGCTGACGTAGTATTCAACTTTGCAGTTACCCCCAAATATGTTTGACTTCAACAAATGATGTGCATTCTTTTCTTCAAAACTTGTTCCTTCATAACTTGTTTTTAAACTCGGTAGACTTCTTTTTATTTTCAGGTCACTTGTCATCAAGCGTGTCTGGACTACACTTACAGGGAAACACGTCACTAGTTGCTTCAAAGAATTTATCTGCCAATTGTTTCTCAAATTCATTTGCTTTGGAATCTGAAGAAAAAAACTTAAAAATTCAGAAAACATGTTTGAAAAGTCGCCTTCAAAGTAAAAAGCATAGAAAATCGGAAAGACATCAAAGAACACGTAAAGGTGAAAAGATGTATAATTGTGGTTTATGTGTTTCTACAGTGCAAAAACTGAAACGGCACCTAAGAGTGCATACGGGTGAGAAACCTTTTAAGTGTGATGTATGTGACAAGAAATTTTCTCAAGCGGCATCTTTGAACACGCATCAAAGAGTGCATACGGGTGAGAAACCGTTTAAATGTGATGAATGTGACAAGAAATTTTCTCTAAAGCGTAATTTAAACACGCATCAAACAGTGCACACGGGTGAGAAACCTTTTAAGTGTGATGTATGTGACAAGACCTTTTCTACAGCACACAATCTGAAACTACACCGAAGAGTGCACACGGGTGAGAGACCGTTTAAATGTGATGTATGCGACAAGACCTTTTCTCAAGCAACACATTTGAACACGCATCAAAGAGTGCATAAGGGTGAGAAACCGTTTAGATGTGATGTATGCGACAAGACCTTTTCTCAAGCAGCATCTTTGAACACGCATCAAAGAGTGCATACGGGTGAGAAACCGTTTAGATGTGATGAATGTGACAAGAAATTTTCTCTAAAGTGTAATTTAAACACGCATCAAAGAGTGCATTCGGGTGAGAAACAGTTTAATTGTGATGAGTGTGACAAGACCTTTTCTCTAGCAGCAACTTTAAAGACGCATCAAAGAGTGCATACTGGTGAGAAACCGTTTAGATGTGATGTATGTCACAAAAGCTTTTCGCGGGTAGATAATTTAAACACACACAAACGAGTACGTTCGGGTGAGAAACCGTTTAAATGTGATGAATGTGACAAGAAATTTTCTCTAAAGTGTAATTTAAACACGCATCAAAGAGTGCATTCGGGTGAGAAACCGTTTAGATGTGATGAATGTGACAAGACCTTTTCTCAAGCGGCACATTTGAAGAAGCACCACAGAGTGCATATGAAAGAGAAATCATTCAAATGCGATGTATTTGAGAAATCCTTTTCTCATCGGGAGTCTTTGAACAGGAATAAAACACATCATACAGATGATAAACCTTTTAAATGAGATGTATGTGACAAAGCTTTTTCTATAGCGAATATTTTGGAAATGAGCCAAAGAGTACATACATGTGAGAAATTGTCGAAATGTGTTACTTGTGACAAAACTTTTTCTCTACAGCATAATTTAAACACACAACCAAGAATACATGAGAAACCGTCGTTGCATGTGATAAAACCTCTGTGACAAGACTGCACAATGATGAGTAGCCTTTTAGATGTAAGTAACCTTTTTGCATGTGGCAAATCCTTTTAGATGTTATGTATGTAAGAAATGCTTTTCTTTACTGGACTATTTGAACGTGCATAAATTAATGCATACAAATGAGAAAACTTTTAAATGTGATGTTTATAAGAAAAGTGTTTCCTACATTGAAAGTCTAATAGAAGTCTACAGTATCTAAAACTTAAGCGTAAGATAAGAGATAAGATAAGATAATATTTATTTTCAAAAGACTATCACAAGCTCTATAGAGCCGAATTCACTTTATATGTCAGTAAAAGTTACGGAAAAAAAATTTCAAATCAGTATATTAAGTCAAACACTTGAAAATAAAAAGAAATTAAAAAGGCAAAATCATCAAAGATAAAGGGCAAATCAGTAAACTTGATAATTAAATTACAAAAACATTACAGTAAATCAAAAATAAAAACGGCAATAGAGGAAAAAGGGGAATTTGGCAAGTACAAAATCACGAATTATTATTATTAAGGTGTTCCAGAATAAAGAAGAATGAATGAATGAATGAATGACTGTATTTAAAGCCATTTTTCAGGCCGTATACATACATATATAACAACAAACAAACAAAATTATGTAACAATCGACTTTCGAATAACAAGACCCTTCCGGACAAAATTCGCCACTGCTACTATATTGATTTTTGAAGTCGACTTCAAAGTTCCAAGAAGGGGCTCACGCCCACCCACCCCAAGAAAGCTCCCTCTTAGCTCTTTTAGCCCCTGACACCTGAAAAGAAAATGGTCTAGCCCATCAAGATTTCTGCAAATTGGGCAAGCATACCGCATTTCCGGGTGACACCTATTTTTCCAAATACTGTGAAGAGGGAGACAGTTTGCTCGCACCTGCATCCAAGACCTCAGAGATTCTTTTGGAATCCCTAATTTAAAATATAGCTCTTCACCATAATTTTCTTTCACCTTATAGTAAGAACTTAAGCTTTCCGACTGGCGAAGGTCACTCCACCATTTCTGAATTTCTTGGTCTTCCAGCCTTGTTTGGATCTCTGACAGAAAGGCTTTTTGATCTGAGATTGGACCCTCTCCTTCATTCCATGCATACGATAGACCTGTGCTGTCCAGTAGTTTTTTGACATGGAAGGGCCATGACGATTTTTGTCCCAGGGTAAGTAATTCATCATATGCTGCTCTGATGAGTCTTGAGGAGGGACATTGCAGTATTTTCAGCCAAAACTTAATTAATTGGATCTGTCTATGTTTTCTCATGGAGAAAAGTCCCAAATCTCCCTTGATGAAAAGTCTGTGAGTTGTGGCGTGCAGACCTAGCATTCGTTTATAATATTGTAGCTGTAGAGTTTCTAATGAGTTTGCCCCTTCTAGGCCCCATACTTCCCCTCCATAGTGGAGGATTGGCCTTGTTTTTGAGTTGAACACGTTTTTGTGCATCTTTAAGTCACCTATTCCCGTCAGATTACTGTTCCTTAACAGCGTTGCCATTGCTGCTTTTCCTCGATTTGCCATCTTCGAAATATGATTGCTCCATCTTCCGTTCTATGTTAGATGGAATCCTAAATATATTGCCTGAGACACAACCTTCACAGCTTCACCATTCAAATTAAAACTTTCCTCATCTTTATTTCCTGTTGATTGTCTACGGCAAAAAATCATCACCTCTGTCTTTTTTGTGTTAATTTCCAGTTTCTTTTCCTCTAAATATTCAGCTGTTAAATCTAACAGAGTTTGTAGTTCTGAATTGGATCTGGCGAACAAGGCAATATCATCGGCAAATAATAGTAATGATAATACTTTATTTCCAAGGTGTACAACTGGCGCCCACCTTTTTTCAAGGTATTCGGCAAGATCATTTATAAAAATAGCAAAAAGTTTCGGTGATAGGGTACTACCCTGTTTTACACCTTTTACATTAAAAAAAAACTCTAGATATACCGCTTCCTGCTATCTTTACCACATTTCTGGTCAAACAATACATCGAGAGAAGAACCCTTAAAAAGGGTGACGGAATAAAGAAGATGAAGCGTATAGGAGGTTACGAAACCTCTCTGTAACAGCATCGATCGGAGAGTAAGTTGGGATTGCTAAGGAGGCTGACCGTGGGAGTCAGAGTCTAATGGGGTTGTGAAAATCAGGGTGTAAGTCCTCAGTCCGGGGATTGGAAATGACTGATTTAGCGAAAAGTGGGCAAATTTTTTCCCTCCTTTCTTTTAAGGTGGTAATGCGTGCAGCATTAAGGAGGAAGGAGTATGGAATTTTGCCTTCTTGTAAATGATCCCGAGCGAACGCTTTTGGACCGACTCGATTTTGTCACTAAGTTCATTTGAAAGTTGCGAATGCCACACCGGACATGCATATTCCAATAACGGCCTAATAAAGGATAAGTAAACACGGAGGGAATGTTTCCTAGGACAATTAAATTCGTTTAGCAGCTAAAACATGGATAGTGAAACATTTGCTTGTTTAACAATGTTGGAAACATGTGTGTCCCACTTAAGATCATTTGAAATTGTGACACCAAGGAGTTTAACATGTTTCACTAGCATTTCGCGTGGGATCGGGTCGTAAAAAACAGAATTGAAGCGTATTATGCGTATTAGCGTATTGAAGCGTATAGGAGTTGAAGCGTTTTAGTTGAAACTTAAGCGTTTTATAAGTAGGATTTTGAAGCATCCAAAAATTGTCCCAAGTAAACTAACTATCATCAGTTCAAATATTTCTCATAAATTTTCACTCAAAATGTTTTTTTTTTGGGGGAGGGGTATGCGTTTTTCGCAAGAATGTAGTAATAAGATTGCAGTAAAAAAGAGTACTTAGGATAAACTTAGTCTTATTGGGACTCAGGAGTTCCACTTTGGCAACGGTGTTATTCAACCACTTTGTGTCCTTGGCCCAAGAAAAACCGAACTCGCGAAAAAGAACTGAAAACGCCATGGATTGTCCGTAAGCTATTTTCCAAAAGACACAAAATCCTTATTTATTTTGGGAAATTGCATTTGTCAAATCTCGGAAAAAGTTTTCTTTTTCCTACTTGAAACAAAATAACAATTAGCTATGATGCAGATTTTCAACCCATTTCTGTTTCAACTTGGGCTAAAATACTTGTTTTTCTGAATTTTCTTAATTTTTTAGACATTTGGTTTGTTTACTAGCCTGGTGGACTAATTGAGGGTTAAATGGGGCCTGAAACTGGGCTACCTAAATTTAGTTTTTTCCAAAAAAAAAGATGGAAATACTTGTTCTTTGGGTCTGAAATAATTGCCCTTGCAGCCTTGAATCGGGATTTAAAGTAAGAAAAGAAGTCTTCCATTAGCTTTGGAACTCCAACTGCAACAGTCTTTTAAAATACGGTCTGGACTTTCACTGACAAGTTTGACGTGATGCAGGACTGTCATGCACACAAAATTTCATGTCATGCACAAAAAAAGTAGTGAGGGAATAAGTCTTGCCCCCCCGCCCAAATAAAAACAAAAATTATCCTAAAATGTCTGATTTAACCTTAATTTTTTTAAATGATTTGACTTAATTTTCGGTTTAAAAATAATAAAAAAATCAGAGACGCTTAAAACTTATAACAATTCATTCCTTTGCTAAACGGAACAAAATTTTGGGCCAAAATTTAGTATTGTATTTCGCTTGAAAAGAGCCTACATACGGTATATTTTTGCCACTGAGGCCAAAAAGTATCAAGTCTTTGGGTCTCAAATCGGCTGGAAATGTTTATTCATTGTTACTGAACCTTGTGTCAAGAAAACCCCAATGCAAAAAAATGTATTCGAATGACCTTTTTTGTTTAATTTTTTTTTGTTAATGACCTTTTTTGGTTTGACGTAAATAATTTCTTAGACCACACTGCTTTTCCATTTACGAAACAAATAATTGAAGAAAAAACGGGTTTAATTTTTTTAAATAAAGCAGTGACAACTAAATAAAATAAAAACTACACTTTAACTAACAAAAAATAAAAATACTCCGAATATTTCGGCCCCACCTCCGGGAGCCTTTCTCAACGGAAAAAAAAAACAAAAAGGGAGAAAATTACAACAATTTAAGACTATTTTTAAGACATTTTAAAAATGCCGCGACAACTAAACCAAACTAAAAATATAAACAATCATATATAAAAGAAACAAGAACTCACATTTTAAAACAAACACTCCCGCACTTGAATGTAACTTTAGAAAAAACTGCAATAATTGTTTCTATTGGCACTTTCCTCTGCCACAATCGCTGTATAAATCGGGATCTATCAAAAATGAAAAATATAAATATATTTTGTATTTATACATTTGTAAGTATAGATTTTGATTGGATTTGGGGGTTGGGTGACCTCTTTTTCGTATAAACCTGTAAGATTTTGATTGGATTTGGGGGTTGGGTGACCTCTTTTTCGTATTGTTACAAGTATTTATATTTTTCATTTTTGATAGATCCCGATTTATAAAGCGATTGTGGCAGAGGAAAGTGCCAATAGAAACAATTATTGCAGTTTTTTCTAAAGTTACATTCAAGTGCGGGAGTGTTTGTTTTAAAATGTGAGTTCTTGTTTCTTTTATATATGATTGTTTATATTTTTAGTTTGGTTTAGTTGTCGTGGCATTTTTAAGATGTCTTAAAAATAGTCTTAAATTGCTGTAATTTTCTCCCTTTTTGTTTTTTTTTTCCGTTGAGAAAGGCTCCCGGAGGTGGGGCCGAAATATTTGGAGTATTTTTATTTTTTGTTAGTTAAAGTGTAGTTTTTATTTTATTTAGTTGTCACTGCTTTATTTAAAAAAATTAAACCCGTTTTTTCTTCAATTATTTGTTTCTTTTTTGGTTTAAGTAAATTCCAGTTACCGGTTGTTCAGCTTTGCTTTAAGCTTAACTTGGGTTGAGAGCCAACTCCCTCTATTTTTTCAGGCATTGTTTTGAACTCTGATTTTTTTTTTTTTTTTTTTTTTTTTTTTTTTTTTTTTTTTTTTTTTTTTTTTTTTTTTGTCTAAATGACGTTCGCCATTGAGAACCAACTCTCAGTGAGTAATAATTTTTTTAATTCTGTTAGATCATAATTTTTGTTTGTATATAACCTTGGTCAACATATTTGTATATATTTGGGAAGTGGGGGGGGGGGGGTGGAGATCCATTTAAATTGGACGTAAAAAGTAAAAGCTAAAAGCTGTATGTTTTCTAATTGAGTTGCGGAAGATTGTTGAGTCATAGAAAGGAATTTGAGCGAATTTTTGTTGAAAATGAGGCCTGATGAATTTACATATTTGTTTCCAATTGTTTGGTAATATAGAAGTAAAACAATCAACCATTTGCTACATGAAACTGCGTTAACTACTTCAAACTATAATTCTGAAGAATTTATTTTCTATATTTTTGTTTCTTTTTACCTATTCGTGGAAAATTTACTGAGCTACCCCATAAAATTTTTAATTCCAGGTTTATTTTCAATTAAATTAAAGTTAACTAATAACAATTATTGAATTAGCTGTAAATGCAATATAGGGTTAAGACCCCTCCTTGAAATCAATCAATCCTATATCATAAAAGAAATGTCTTTTTATTCTCTTTATTCAAAATTCCAAAGCTTCCATTTTGAAGACCAAGAGATTGTTATATTTGCAATATCGTTAGTATTTCATATGAAAAATATGCCAAAAGTCTGTCAAATCTGTTGCAATCAAATGTTGTGCATTTTCTATCATCTGTTTGTTTTAGAAACATTTATTGCAGACTAAATTATGGTTTTGTCCAGTTTTTATTCTGATATCGATGAAATTCCGTTTCAGTGCTCCTCTTAATTTTTCTTTGACACTGTTATTTTTTAATTTAGCCAAAACTAAAAAAAAATAAAGTTATTGAATTTCGCATTTTACCATATCTCCCGAAAATTGACTTGGATTTTCGGAAAAAAAGAGAGGAATAAAACCAAAATTCAACCAATTTTTTTTTCAAATTTACGGTACGATATTTGATTTTGATTCATATTTAATTACAATTAATAACTAGACCTATCACTAAGAGACTTCTTTCGCAGAATTAGAAGATTGTACTTCTGAATTTTAGACCTCTATTACTGGAGTTTGGAATTCGTATCGAAGTCGGATCACAAATTTTGACTCTAGATTTCTCTGTAGTGAGTTTGCTTTATCTCTTGAATTCAGTATAATTTCGGACTTTTGGTCCAGATGTCACCGAATATCAAAAAGTGTGAGTTCCCGCCCCTCCCCGTTGTGATACCCCAGCCCATAAACAGGAAAACATAAAGGAAAATAAACTGGCATTTACATTAATTGTGGCTTCTATTGTTTAAATTTTGTCCTTCTGGGTCTAATCTGGTCCAATCTGGGTCTAATTTAAATGCTTTGAGGTACTTGTAAGAAGTACTCACCCCCCCCCCCCAAATGAACTGAGTCGCAACTTCTTGTTTGTTCTACTGAGCACAAAGCACAAAAGTTTTCTTTGTTATTGTGATACCTATTGGTCTTAAAGCTATTGTTCTGAAGACAAATATGGAGGGAGGTGATTGCTATCGTTTATCTAAAGGAGCACGTTCCTTATTGAGTTCTAAAGGTCTTTAAAAGACTTGTCTGTTTATTTAAATTTGAGAAATATCTCCTTTGGAATGTTTTGGACAGATTTGAAACTCCTTCCTAATAAAAAAGGTTGGAATCAACCAGCATCATGCCGTCGTAGGAAAATTGGTAGCCTGCCCTCTGAAGTCACGAATTCACATTCTGGTAATTTGTGTTAATCAATGTTGCCAGACGTAGTATAATTATGCGAAATGTAACATAATTGGGAAACCAGAGCATCCGGGTATGTTCCTCTGAGCCATGATAATTTTAATTTGTTTCGAATTTTACGTTTACGAGTTGGTTTTTTTTACTGTAGGTGCTACTCAAAATTTGCTGGGATTTCGGAAAAAAAGAGAGGGAATAAAATAAAAATTTAGTATTAAATTCTAATAAATCTATAACTTCTTTTTAATTTACGGTACAATTTTGATTCAGCCTTCGGTACATTTAATAGCTAGACGGAGCACTACGAGCTCCTTCATAGAATTTACAAGTTATACCTTTTAATTTGGGACCTGTAGTACGGGACCTTGGAATTTATATCGAAATCGGATTGAAATTTTTGACTCTGGGGTCCCAAAGTTGACACTTGTTTTTTTTTTTTCAGTTAAATTTTTTATTTATTGTCCAATTTGTCACCAAATCTCAAAATTTTGGGTTGCTGCCCCTCCCCGTTGTGACACTCCTGCCTAATACCAGAAAGATAATAAGCAGATTCAACTTTCATTTTTATTCATTGCGGCTTCCATTGTTCAAATTGTGTCATAGTTAAAGCATCCAAGCTGGGTGTAATTTAAATGCAATAAGTGAAATGTAAATAGTAGATCTCTGTTGTTTTTCTTTCTCTTTCCCCAAATGAACCTAGTTTGAAGTTTTTCTGTATTCTACAGCACACAAAGAACAGATGCTTGCTAAACTATTGTAATGCACATTGGGTTTAAGGGTATTATACTATGATTGCTTTGTTTAATTGAGTACAACGAACGGTGACACGATAACACAAACACAGAGCCAAGTCAAGACCACCATTTATTCGAAAGTAGCACATGCCCTTGGAGTTATAAAATGCTTTAAAAGACATGTCTGTTTCTTTGTGTTTGAATTACATGTCTCTCAGAATATTTTAAATAGATTTGAAACTCCTCACTAATAAAAATATTTAACTGACATGAAGTCGCCCGAGAAAAATCGGTGACATGTCTTAAGTATTCACGACTTCACATTGCTGGTAGTTTGTGTTAATCAATGTTGCCAGAATTAGTATAATTACTCAGAATGTAGGACAATTGGGACAGCAAAGCATCCAGGTATATTCCTCCCTTAAAAAAGAATAATCTAAGAAAAAGTAGAAAAACCTGTATCATCACATCTGAAAATAAAACAAACACCGAAATGACTTTTTGACTAAATTAAAGTAAAACTCTTGATGTACCAACGGTGTAATCAACCGTCGGAATTTTTGTAGTTATGATCTTATGGTATGTTTGGAAAAAAACGTGCTAAAGATATCTGAAATTAAATACGCGTGATTTAAGATGATATATTTTTGGATTAAGTGGAATGTTATGTGTTTGCTGCTGACCATTGAGAATTTTTGCTGTGGTGCTTTTTATTAAGAGCCGAAAATACTCCTAGCTGGTATTAGTTTTTGAAAAGCTCATCAAAATGTGTGTAATATCTCGTGAAATCAATACAAAGAGATAAAGTAACTCCCGAGGACGTGAGCACTTTCCAAAGAGTGTTCAGGTTTTGTGTTACCATAGCAACACATACGCTGAAATGATTCCCGTACGATTATGCCTCTGCACGATCTTGCCTCTTGACTATGCCTCCCTTCAATTTGTCAATGCCAAGATAGCCCTTAGAATCGAAAGAACAACTATTTTGTTACTATGTGTATGTAGTCTAGTGAACCGATTGTATGACAGAGAACTCATGAACGTGAGAAGAATAATCGAACTAAAGAACTTTACTGAAGAAAGTTTTTCCAGCTCTGGCAGAACTCGCCGTGAGAGTCCTCTCCCTATTGCATTCGAACTTAGACTCGGGAAGAATTTTATCAAAGATGGGTGATGTAAAGACGCAAAATGGATATAATTTGAAGATATAAAGCATTAAATCTGTCCTTTTCACAAAGTCGCAGCTAACATAAGGCTTCACAGTTCCACAAACCTTTGTGTAGCCCATTCTTCCCCAAATCAAGAAAACGAGTCCGAAAGTTAAGATAATAAACATCGGATTATTTAAGCTGAATGTTTACCCATTTATATGTTTATGAAGTGAAACGTTGAGGACGAAGAATGATACTATGCTACAAAGGGCATTCAATCCATCAAGATTAAAGACAGCTTGGAGCACCATTGTGATATTCTGCATTTAGTCATTATGTTTGCACTTTTTCTTTCATTTGTTTATACGGTGCCCTCACTCCCTTTGCGAGTTTGAAGGGAACTATTATTATCGTCAGATTCTATTCAGACCCTTTATTAAGTAGAACGAAATTCAACTTAACTTTCATCAGAATAAATGCAGAATAAAAAAAAAAAAGTATAGCGTAATTCAATCCAAAAAGCATAACTTTGGGCTACAAAAAAGCATAATCATCTCCTTCTAATCTGACAGCGTCTGTGCTAAATTTAAAATTAGAGTGGAACATGGATAGGCCTCATCAATTGAACTACACTCATGGTAAAGTAGAAAGCAAATCTCAAAAGTCTGTAAATTGTGATTAGCCTGATTTCTGTGTATCTCATCAAGCCCTCTGCAGCAGCCCTTAATTACCTGATGAATGAACATGACCCTAGTCGTGAGATAGTTTATAGCAGGCCTATTCATCAAATTATTAGGTCATAAGAGGGAGAAGGAGTGGAGGTAGGTACTTGAAAATACTCCCAGTATATACTTTAGCCTGTAGACCAATCCCTGAAAGATTCACTTCCCTAATCCAAACCCTTTCTGATATAGCAAGAAGTCAATTAACTAGAATTTTACCTATAACATTTATTTATAATGTATTATGTAATAGGGATAGTATTGAATATGCAACGTTAGAAATTGTGCAAACCCAATGATAGTCCTTTATGATTATAGGCTACCATCTGATGGACTGGTACATGATATTGGATCTGTTGCTGCTACTATTTTCAGATTAAGGACAGGTCATGCAAAAACTCATTCAGTTTTGCATAAAAAGGGCAGAGTTAGTTCTCCTTTCTTTGATATTTGGAATGAGTTAGATGTGTTAGACATAGGCTAATGAAGTGTAGAAAATATGATGTACAAAGATATGTACTTCAAAGTTTAATTCTAAAGCATTTTGCAATGAGTACAATTCTAAGTTGTGCAAGTCCCCTAAGTGGTCCCATAGAAAGGCTGTATCCCTATTGACTTAAGTATTTAAAAAATACAATTTACATAATGTTCTATAAGTTTTGTGTCTTTATTGTATTTTATGTATGATTTATTTGATTTATCTAAATTTTTTAGTTGTTTTTTTTTTTTAATTTAATTTTGTATATATCTAGACATGTTGGGTAAATGTATCAAAGTTCATATAATTGACTTACCAATGAAGTGAATATACCACTTGATGCCTTTTTTTATGCTCTTTACAAATATAATTGTTGCTTCTAGCCTATCACAAATTCAAATTTAAACACTTTTTCACCTAATTTAACTATAAATAATTTTGGCAATGAGAAAATGTAGTATTATTTTGTCTAAAACCACCAATAACTCATACTTTTATTGAAAATTTGTCATTTTAAGAGCTCAAAAAGTGCTTCAAAAGTACACTTTAAATAGAGTTGTATCAGAAAGACAATTTTAGAATTTTAGCTCTCTCCTTTAAAAAACAAAACAAAACTCATCACATTTCCAATGCTCTTGACTGTTTAAGGATTTGAACCCATTTTTTTTAACTGTGTTATGATAAGCTGACAGTTGTGGTTACAGTGGTTGAAAGTCATTATTATTCATCAATCATTACAGCTTTTGTTTTTTCAGAGACTTCTCCAACTAGTTTCTTTAATAAAATCTGATCAGTGTATTCAAGTATTGATCATAGTATTATTCCTTTCAAAATTACATTAACTTGATTCCACAATCTTTTATAGATTTGCCTCAAATTCTGAATATGGCTGAACTCAACACAACTTCTGAGGGTTTTTTAATCAAAAAAGGTAAGTTATATAGTTATATTCTCTGTAACAGAGTAAAATGAAATCTGCTTTGCTCTAGAAAATAATTTTCACTTTTTATCCTTCTTACTTATTAAGTGGTGCTAAGTATAAAAAAGTGTATCAGCATATACACTTGGATCTTACCATTAAGAGCTGAAACATTACAAACAGTGGCAATTTTGTGAATCATTAACAGTGTTTTTTCTCCACATATAAACTCAATTAGTCATCTAGCAAGAATAATTTTCTCTCACTCTCTCTTGTGTTTAGGTATGATGAGCAAAATGCTACCACAAAAGTGTGGTATTAATGAGGCAACAAGATCTTTTATAAATATAATATAGGTAATATTGAACTCAGATAGGAATATTAACCTAAAAATATGTAAGAGAGGGATAAAGTTAGTTGAATTCAGCTGCTTAACTTTGGGAGGCTGCATTTGTTTTTTTAAATTTTGGGAACTACTCCACTTGATGCAGAAAACCCCAATTGATTGGTATATTGGGTATGTCTAACTCTGTCAAAAAAGTTCTTTGTTTGTTTGATTAAAAATATTTATTTTCTTTATCTCTGTTTAATTATTGAGTTATCATTTTTTTTTACTCAATTAATTATGGCACTTGGTATTAATCAAGTGGCATATAGCAATTGCAAATTCTGTTGGTCTGTCTGTCTGTCCTGGTTTTGCAGGTTTAGGCACTTCCAGATAAGCTAGGACAATGAAATTTGGCAGGCGTATCAGGAACCAGACCAAATTAAATTAGAAATAGTCATTCTTCCCGATTCGACCATCTGGGGGGGGACAGTTAATTTAGAAAAATTTGAAAAGTAAAGATTTTCAACTGACAAGTGGGTGATTGGATCTTAATGAAATTTGACATTTAGAAGATTATCGTGTCTCAGAGCTCTTATTCTAAATCCCAACTGGATCTGGTGACATTGGGGGAGTTTGGGGAGGGACCTAAAATCTTGGAAAATGCTTAGAGTTGGAGGGATTGGGATGAAACTTGGTGGGAGAAATAAGCACAGGTCCTAGATATGTAATTGACATAACCAGAATGGATCTGCTCTCTTTGGGGTGTTGGGGGGGGGTGTTAATTCTGAAAAATAGATATTTTTAGCTTACAAAGGAATGATAGGATCTTAATGAAATTTCATATTTATAAGGACCTTGTAACTCAGATCTATTATTGTAAATCCTGACTGGATCCAGTGTCATCAGGGGGAGTTGGGGGGGGACCAGAAATCTTGAAAATGACTTAGAGTGGGGGGATCAGGATGATACTTGGTGGAAAAACTAAGCAAAAGTCCTAAATACGTGATTGACATAACCGGAAAGGATTCGCACTCTTTGGGGGAGTTGGGGGGGGGGAATAATTGACAAAAATTAGAAAATATGAGGCATTTTTAACTTACAAATAGGTGATCAGATCCTTATGAAATTTGATATTTAGAAGGATCTTGTGCTTCACGTCCAGATTTGGTGACATTGGGGGGAGTTGGAGGGGGAAACTGGAAATCTTGGAAAACATGAAAATTGAGGTTTCTATACCTTACGAATGGGTGATCAAATCGTAATGAAAGTTGATATATAGAAAGATATTATGTTTCAAATGCTCCGTTTTCATTTTTGAATTGAATCCGGGGGCATAGGAGGCTGGAAGGGGGAAACAGAAATCATGGAAAACACATAAAGTGGAAAGATTGGGATGAAACTTGATGGGAAGAATAAGCAAAAGTTTTAGATACATGATTGACATAATTGGAAGGAATCTGCTCTCTTTGGGGGAGTTGGGGGGGGGGGTGTTAATTCAGAAAAATTGAAATATTTTAACTTAAGAACGTGTGACCAAATCTTAATGAAATTTGATATTTAGAAGTAACTCATATCTCAGAGCTCTTATTGTAAATCCTGACCAGATCTGGTTACACTGGGGGGAGTTGGGTGGGGAAACCAGAAATCTTGGAAAACGCTTAGATTGGAGAGATCGGGATGAAACTTGGTGGGTAGAATAAGCAAACAACGTAGATACGTGATTCACGTAACCGGACTGGATCTGCTCTCTTTGAGAGAGTTTTTTTTTTTTTGGGGGGGGGGGTCCAGTGCTTTGGTGAGTTTGGTGCTTGTGGATGTGCTAGGATGAGGAAAATTGGTAGGCATGTCATGGACCTGCACAAATTGACTTGAGAAAGTTTTTTTCCCCGATTTGACCATCCGGGGGGGGGGTTGCAAGGAGAGGAAAAATTAGAAAAAATCAGGTATTTTTAACTCACGAGTTGGTCATCAGATCTTAATGAATTTTGATATTTAGAACAAACTTGTGTCTCAGAGCTCTTATTTTAAATCCTGACTGACATTAAGCCTCTGATTTTCCTTTTAATGGAATCTATTGATTCTTTGAATTTTGCTAGAGCTCAAGCCATGAGCTCTTGGCTCTTGGCTCTTCCGACCTCGTCACAAGTGCCATATGAGCTGTTAGCTCTTGTTACTGTTGATTTATGCTAATCCAAGACCTGCTATTTTAATGGATTTCCATGAATTCCGTTGAACTTTTCAGTCTTTTGCTTTATAAAAGCATATTGTCAAAACGATTTGAGAAAAAATACATCTGATTAAATGTATATACATATGTTGAATATGCATGTCACATCTGTATATTTTTTTGAACATAACTAAAAGAAAATGCATTTGGATTTGTTTAGTAAGCTTTAATTCTGAATAATTCTGAATTTTGTTCAATGTTTCAGGTTTTCTTATGCTTTGTAAGACACAGATTTTAAAAACGTTTTGTGAAAAAAAAACTGCATATACATCTGATTTAATGTATTTATGTAAGCTGAATATACATGTAACGTCTGTATATTTTTTATTTTTAACATAACTAAAAGAAAGAGTAGTTGGATTTGTTTGGTAAGCTTTAATTCTGAATATTTTTTATGTCCATTTGATTTAAATTTTGTTTTAGAAGTTGATGATGTTATACCAGATGACAGTGTGAAGACCTCTTGCATTCCAAACCTCTTGTCTCTGAAACATGAAGATGTTTCTTTCCTTTCTTTACCCAGCAATTCAGGACCACATAAGTTTGAATATGACACCCTGGGATTGGAAGCCACATGTCCTGACAATAAAGGTACATCTCATATTTTTTGTCATTTTAGATTCCAAGGTATCAGTTAATATTTTATGGAACAAAAATTAGGCAAAGGGATTTAATCTTAAGATACAACTTGTTTGTGCAGGTGTTTACCGAACTGTTTTTGTAGTCTTATATGAACGTTTCCAAATATTGTCTTGAAAGTAGTTGGGCAAATATTGTTTTTGAGAAAACCTGATAATAAGCCATAAATCTGTAGATCTCTGTATAGTTTTCACAATTCACTTTTATAGTGTATATCTCTCTATATAAATTAATATATATACCAGGTGTATGTAATAGATATAAATAGTATGTAAATATATGTAATAATATGCGAGTGTTACAAATGATGTAATTATTTGTGTGTAATTATTTATGTAAATCAGATATATTAATATGTAAATAAAGAGTTGCATATGGAAAATTCAGAAATGAGTTGAGGGATCTATTTTAGGGGTTTTCTGCTTCAGAACGATTTAGCTAGAAGAATATAACCAGTCTCATTGGATTTTAATAATAAAGATGAAATTCATGTTTTATCCAGGTATGAAACTCTAGGTGTATCCAGGAGGTACTTATTGTCATACCCCCCCCCCGCCAACTCTCCCCTAAAATTTGTAAGAATGACTTCGTCGGGTTTGAGCTATGACAGGTGCCAGTCTCTCACTGCTGAAAGTGTTGCAGGTAGAACAGACTTAGGAAAATATTTGTTATTGTAGACTGTTTAAACTTGTCCTTTTTAATTATTTGGATCATTACGGATTAAAAACTGCATCGTCATCCGATTAATGCTATAAATTTATGCCTAACTTCCAACACTCATATTAGTGCTGAGGCTCTTTACTAAATCAATGGCGAGACTTTGTCATTTGTGGCACTCTAAAGATATCCGTCGCTTTTCATAACCAAACTTAAAGAAATGAAAAATAGAATTAAAAAAAATGAAAAAATAGATTGAAATAAAGAAATGAAAAATAAAATTACATCATTTTGTGGAACTGTGTAACTCCACATCCCTGAAGATAACCATGGTCTCAGAAACAATTCTTATATAAAACTTCCTTGTTTGTCTTAGAAAACTGTTTTCCCAGTTCTTTTCTTCAAATAAAAGGTGGAATAATTTTCAGATGTGACAAAAGAACTAAAAAGATGATTGTACTCTCGCAATCTTTTATTACATGCAAGTTTCTCTTTGTAGCTGAACTTTGTAGCTGATCTTTGAACTATTTTTAACAAAATGGCTCTTTCAAATTTTTATCAAATGGGTTTGGGGGAAAAAAGCTTGGGGGTAGCTGCCCTCCTATCTCTTATGACTCTCAAAAACTGAACTAGAAATTTCAAATGACGCCTCTCTGAAGTTTATACGAGCATCCTTTCCATAAAAACCGTACATGTCCCAGGGCATGACTTACAACGCCTGCCCCCAGGCCCTGGGGGGCTGTGTAGACCCTGGAGTTTTTGTTATATGATGTTTGAACTATTTTTATAAATGGCTATCTCAAAGTTCCTCGGATGGGCTTGAGAAAAAAGGGCGTGAAGGGGAGGGGACTAGTTACCCTCCCATCTCTTTTGACTCTTAAAAAGTGAACTAGAACTTTCAATTTCTGATGAAATGAGCCCTCTCTAAAGTTTATACGAGTATCCCTTTCAAAAGAACCATATATGCCCCCTTGGCACAACTTACAACGCCTTCCTTTGGACCTTGGGGGGGGGGTCCGGGGGGGTCTTGTGCGTACACCGGACTTCATGTTATATTGATCTTTGAACTATTTTTAACAAAATGGCAGTCTCAAAATTTTATCGGATGCATTTTGGAAAAAAGAACGTTGCGGGGGGGGGTAGTTGCCCACCGATCACTTTTGACTCTTAAAAAGGGCTCTAGAAGTTTCGATTTCCAATTGAAAAGAGCCCCCTTCAAAGTTTATGCGACGACCCCTTCCATATGAAGTGCCTTTTGGAAAAATAAATAACAAAAAATTGGAGTCGTATAGCCTTTGCTATAGGCAATGCTATAGCGTTGCCTATCAAAATAGAATTAGAAATTTCAATCTCCAATCAAATGAGCCTACTCTAAAGTTTATACGAGCATCCCTTCCATTAGCCCTCAGGGCATAATTTCAATGCCTGCTGCCGGGTCCTGGGCGGCTGTGTCGACATCAGATTTTTTTGTTATCTGATGTTTGAACTATTTTTAAG
Source organism: Artemia franciscana (assembly GCF_032884065.1). Classification (NCBI taxonomy): domain Eukaryota; kingdom Metazoa; phylum Arthropoda; class Branchiopoda; order Anostraca; family Artemiidae; genus Artemia; species Artemia franciscana. The sequence goes on from NC_088866.1 coordinate 33,197,547, forward strand.
AAAATGGCTATCAAAATTTTTATCGGAAGGGTTTGGGTAAAAAAGAGGTGGGGGTTAGTTGTCCTTGAATCTCTTTTGACTCTTAAAAGATAGGCTAGAACTTTCGATTTCCAATCAAATGAGCCCTCTTTAAAGTTTATGCGAATATTTCTTCCGTAAGAGCCATGTATGCCCCCAGGGCATAACTTACAATGACTGTCCCTGGGCCCTCTGGGGCTGTCTCGACACCAGAGTTTTGCTATCTGACTTTTTAACCATTTTTAACAAAATGGCTATTTTAAAAAAAAATTCTGATGCATTTGGAGATAAATGGTATGGTCGGGGGAAGGGGGGGGGGGTAGTTGTCCTCCGATCTCTTTTGACTCCTAAAAATTGAACTAGACCTTTCACTTTCCAAACAAATGAGCCCTCTCTGAAGTTTATACGAGCATCCCTCCATATGAACCATATATGCCCCCAGGTCATAACTTACAACGCCTGCCCCCGGGTCGCGGATGTTTTGTCAACACCAGAGTAAATGAGCCCTCTCTAAAGTTTATGCCAGCATTCCTTCCACAAGAACCATATATACCCCAAGGGCATAACTTACAACGCCTGCCCCCGGTTCTTGTTTTTTTTTCAAGGCTGGAAATTTGGTTATCTGACCTTTGAACTATTTTTAACAAAATGACTATTTCAGAAATTTTATCTGATGCATTTTTGGGAAAAAGGGTTTGGGGCGGAGGCTAGATGCCTTCCGATCACTTTTGACTCTTTAAAGTGAACTACAACTTACAGTTTCCAATTACATGAGCCGTTTCTGAACTTCATACGAGTATCCCTTCAATAAGAACCATATATGCCCCCAGGGCATAATATAAAACGTCTCCCCCGGGCCCTGTAGGGCTGTGACGACGCCGAAGTTTTTTTTTATATCTGACATATGAGCTATTTTCAACAAAATGGCTATCTCAAATTTTTTTTTCTGCTGCATTTGGGAAAAAAAGGCATGAGAGGGGCGGGGCTAGTTGCCCTCCGATGTCTTCTGAATCTGAAAAAAAGAAATAGAACTTCTAATTTCCAATCAAATGAGCCCTATCTGAAGTTTACATGAGCATCCCTTGCGTAAAACCCATATTTGCCCCCGGGGCTTAACTTACAACGATCGCCCACCGGGCCCTGGTGGGTTGTGTCGACACCGGAGTTTTGTTTTCTGACCTTTGAACTGTTTAAGAAAAATGGCAGTCTCAAAATTTGTATCGGTTGGGTTTGGGGTAAAAAGGGCGTTGGGGGACTAGTTGCCCTCCCATCTCTTTTGAATATTAAAAATTGAACTAGAACTTTCAGTTTCCATTGAAATGAGCTCTCTCTGAATTTTATTCGGGGATCCCTTCCATAAGAACTATATATGCCCCCAGGGCATAGCCAATAACGTCTGTCTCCAGGTCTTGTGGGGTTGTGTCAATCCCGGAGTTTTCGTTATATGATATTTCAACTATTTTTTAAAAAAAATGGCTATCTCAAAGTTCTTATCGCTTAAGTTTGAGGAAAAAGGGGCGTGAAGGGGGGCTAGTTACCCTTCCATCCTTTTTGACTCTTAATAAGTGAACTAAAACTTTCAGTTTCCAATTAAATCAGTCTCTCAAAGGTTTATACGAGCATCCCTTCCATAAGAACCATATATGCTCCCTGGGCATAACTTAAAACGCCTGCCCCCGGGCCCGGGACTATTGTGTCGACACCGGATTTTTTTATCTGACCAAATGACTATCAATGACTATCTTAACAAAATGACTATCTTAAAAATTTTATCAGATTTATTTGCGGAAGAATGGGCTTGGGTGGGGCTAGTTACCCTCCGATCTCGTTTTACCCTTAAAAACTCGACTAGAACTTTCAGTTTCCAATAAAACGAGCTCTCTTTGAAGTCTATACGAGCATCCCTTCCAAAACAACCACATATGCCCCAAGGACATAACTTTCAACGCCTGCCCCCGGGCCCTGAGGGATTGTGTTGATCCCGGAGTTTTCGTTGTATAATCTTTGAACTATAAAAAAAATGGCTATCTCAAAGCTCTGATCGGATGGGTTTGGGGAAAATAGGTTGTGGTGGAAGGAAGAGCTAAATGCCCTCAGATCTTTTTTATTCGTAGGAAGTTAACTAGAACTATCACTTTACAAACAAGTGAGCCTCTCCTAAGTCTATACCATCATCCCTTCCACAGGAACAATATATACACTCCCAGGGCATAACTTAAAACACCTGCCCCCGGGCCCTAGGCGGTTGTATCGTCACTGGAATTTTTTTTTTATCTGACGCTTTGAACTAATCTTAACAAAATGGTCATCCTAAATTACTTATCTGATGTATTTGGGAGAAAAAGGGCGTGAAGGCGGAGATTAGTTGTCCTCCAATCATTTTTAACTCTTTAAAGTGAACTACAACTTTCAATTTCCAAAAACATGAGCCCTCTCTGAAGTTTATACGAGCTTCACTTCCATAATAACCATATATTCCCAAGGGCATAACTTACAAAGCCTACCCCCGAACCCTGAGGGCTTGTGTAAACACCAGAGTGTTTGTTATATGATCTTTGAACTATTTTTAACAAAATGGCACTCTCAAAATTTTATCGGATGTATTTGGGAAAAAAGGGCATAGAAGGGGGGCGGGCAGTTGCCCTCCGATCGCTTTAGACTCTGAAAAGTGAACTAGAACTTTTAATATCCAATCAAAGGAGTTCTCTTTGAAGTTTATACGAGTATCCCTTCTATAAGAACTGTATTTGCCCTGGGGGTTGGCTAGTTGCCCTCCGATCATTTTTATGGCACTTGGTATTAACCAAGTGACATATAGCGATAGCAAATTCTGTCGGTCATGCTGTCGGTCTGCTGTCTGTCCCGGTTTTGCTACTTCAGGCACTTCCAGGCAAGCTAGGACGATAAAACTTGGCATGTGTATCAGGGACCGGACATGACTAAATTAGAAATAGTCGTTTTCCTGATTTGACCATCTGGGGGGGGGAGTGGGGGGCCGGTTAATTTGGAAAAAATAGAAAAAATGAAGTATTTTTAACTTACGAACGGATGATGGGATCTTAATGAAATTTGATGATTGGAAGGATATCGTGTCTCAGAGCTCTTGTTTAAAATCCTGACCAGATCCGGTGACATTGGGGGGAGTTGGAGGGGGAACCTAAAATCTTGGAAAACGCTTAGAGTGGAGGGATCGGGATGAAACTTGGTGGGGAAAATAAGCAGAAGTCCTAGATACGTTATTGACATAACCGGAATCGATCTACTCTGTTTTGGGGAGTTGGGGGGGGGGTTTATTCTGAAAAATTGGAAAAAATGAGGTATTTTTAACTTACGAAGGAGTGATCAAATCTTTATGAAATTTGAAGTTTGGAAGGATATCGTGTCTCAGAGCTCTTATTTTAAATCCCGACTGGATCCAGTGACATTTGGGGGAATTGAGGGGGGACACCTAAAATCTTGGAAAACGCTTAGAGTGGAGGGATTGGGATGAAACTGTGGGAAAAATAAGCACAAGTCCTAGATACGTGATTGGCATAACCGGAACGGATCCGCTCTGTTTGGGGGAGTTGGGGGGGGGGGTAATTCTGAACAAATTAGAAAAATGAGGAATTTTAACTTACGAAGGAGTGATCGGATCTTAATGAAATTTGATGTTTGGAAGTATATCATGTCTCAGAGCTCTTATATTAAATATCAACCTTATCCAGTGAAGGAGATGTTGAGAGGCGGGCGGAACCTAAACTCTTGGGAAAAGCTTAGAGTGGAGGGATCGGGATGAAAATTGGTGAGAAAAATAAGCACAAGTCCTAGATACGGGATTGACATAACCAGAATGGATCTGATCTCTTTGGGGGAGTTGAGGGGGGATTAATTCTGAAAAATTAGAAAAAATGAGGTATTTGTAACTTACGAACAGGTGATCAGATCTTAACGAAATTTGATATCTAGAAGGATCTTCTGCTTTAAAACTCTCATTTTAAATCCCGACCAGATCAGGTGACATTGAAGGGAGTTGGAGGGGGAAGCCGGAATTCTTGGAAAACGTGAATTCGAGGTATCTTACGAATGGGTGATCAGATCTCAATGAAATTTGATATGTAAAAGAATATTATGTCTCAGATGCCCCATTTTCAATTGGAATCAGATCCGGGGACATAGAGGGTTGGAGGGGGGAAACCGAAATCCTGAAAACCGGAAATCTTGGAAAACGCTTAGAGTGGAGATATCAGGATGAAACTTGATGGGAAGAATAAGCACAAGTTATAGATACGAGATTGACATAATTGGTACGGATCCGTTCTCTTTGGAGGAGCTGGGGGTTGTTAATTTGGAAAAGTTAGAAAAATTGAGGTATTTTTAACTTAAGAACGGATGACCGGATCTTAATGAAATTTGATATTTAGAAGGAACTCATTTCTCAGAGCTCTTGTTTCAAGTCCCAACCAGATCTGTTGAAATTGGGGGGGCTGGAAGGGGAAACCAGAAATCTTGGAAAATGCTTATAAATGTCGCGTGGATCCGCTCTCTTAGGGGGAGTTAGATGTTGGGGTTCAGTGCTTTGGCGAGTTTGGTGCTTCTGGACGTGCTAGGACGATGAAAATTGGTAGGTGTGTCAGGGAGCTGTACAAATTGACTTGATAAAGTCGTTTTCCCCGAGTCGAACATCTGGGGGGGCTGAAGGGAGAGAAAAAATTAGAAAAACTGAGGTATTTTTAACTTGCGAGTGGGTGATCGGATCTTAATGAATTTTGATATTTAGAAGGACCTCGTGACTCAGAGCTCTTATTTTAAATCCCGATCGGCATTAAGCCTCTCATTTTCTTTTTAAAGCAATCTATTGACTCTTAGAATTTTGCTAGGGCTCATACCATATGAACTCTTGGCTCTTGGCTCTTCCAAGCTTGTCGCAAGTGCCATATGAGCTCTTAGCTTTTGTTGACTCTTAAAAATGGCATTAGACAGACATGCAATGAGACACTTTTATTATACATTTCGTCAATATACAAAAGAACCACATCTGCCACTTTAGAAAGTCAAAGACTTGTTAGTAGCGGCTGATAAACATTCTATCAGCAACATTAACAAAAAAGGAAATGAAATGAGACAAAAAAGTGGGAAAAGAAAACAAAAGGAAAATAAAGAAAAAGAGAGAGAGAAGAAAAAAATCCTACTTGAAAAACAAGACAATAAGCCATACCATTTAAATTATTTACTTAAAAAAAAAACAAGACAATAAGCCATACCATTTAAATTATTTACTTAATTTCTTCCCAGAAGGTGGTTCTTCAGTCTACTCTTAAACTGGCAAACTTTTACTGATAACCTTATACTCGTTGGTAACGAATTCCATACTACTGGTCCAGCAAACCTGGAATTAAAACTTGACCTCTGAGAGCTGCGACACTCATCTACCTAATCATCCATATTTTTAGTCTCATAACTGTGGTATGAAGAATTCCTTGTAAACATTTGACAAAAATTTCAGGGGACAAATCGTAAATACTATGAAATACAAAAATAGCGAGTTGATGATCATGAAGTTGGCTAACATTTAAGAATCGTGAGTTTCTTATAACAATTACCTGTATCATTTTCACTGTGGACATAATTTCCTAATATTCTAATAACTTTATTTTGTAAAACACGTTTAAAATTTGTATAAAACCCACTAGTCCATATCACACATCTGTAAGAAATATAAGGCATCACAATGGAATGATAAAGAGTTAAAAAGGCAGAACGGGGTAACTGATTTTTCTCAGACGCCGAATCAGACCAAGCCCTCTAGATACCTTAGCTGCCACCTGATCACTATCTGCTTTCCAACTCAGAGTTTGATCAAGGTGGAAACCAAGGTATCTCACCACAGCTACTTGTTTCAATGGCCTATTACCAAGAAATATTTTGCTTAATTTTAATTACTAAGAAATATTTTTCCACTTAAATCAACTGCACTTTCTGTCCGACTAAACACCATGAAATTAGTTTTTAAAACATTCAGGAATAAACATTGGAGCCGTCTGACCTAAACTATAGCGTTATTTCTAATTCCCCCTTTTTTCAAGATGTTTTCCCCTCAGGGCTGCCAGTCCAGCGGGATACTCCCGGATGTAAATGAGGATGAACGTATTGCGCACACGTGGATGTTACATCATAAAAATGTAAATTTAAACGCACGTGTTATTGTTTTTTTTTAGCCTCGCTAGCTGTGAAAACTAATGACGTTTAATCCAT
>NC_088866.1:33203898-33235807 GCF_032884065.1 Artemia franciscana
TTTTAATCTATGTAAAAAAAAAAAATCTCGAAAAAGACAGACCTAGCTTGATTGCAAAAGAACATGGCTTTACAACACGGAAGATTTAATTACATAAAGTCGTCAAACTTATGTGGAAAAATTTAAGATTCTTATGCACAGAAAAGTTATATTAAATTGCTTAAAGAGTACAAAACTGGCAACTGCAAAAATATTTGAATATATTTTGAGAAGGGATAGAAGCAATTCGAAAGCCTTAAATATTTTCTATACTGTTTGTAACTCTGTTAATCTACTGTATTTTTTTACTTCTGTTCTCTAAAAAATCTACTGTGGTTTTTGTTTAAGCAATCAACAATTGCAATTCAAACTACGAAATTAAAATAAGCGTTCAAGTCCCAGATAAATGCAGTTTTTTAAGGACTTTCAAGAATGTGAAATCTCGAAAGAGAAAGACTTACCTTGACTGCAGAAGAACATACATTTACTACATGGAATATGTAATTACAAAAATTTGTCGAACTTATGTGGAAAAATTGAAGATTTTAATGCAAGCAAAAGTTATAGTAAATTGATTAGAGTACAAAACTGGTAATTGCAAAATATTTGAATATATTTTGACAAGGGATTAAAGCAATTAAAAAACCTTAAAAAAGAAAACCAAAATCTCGAAGATTAGTAGAAATTGGACTTAGTTGTATAAATTGGACCTGATTGATTTTTGAATCGTGAGTGACGAAAGTGTCATAAATAAGAAATAAGACATTGAAAAAAAAAATACCAAAAAAAAACAACGAAAGGTAAGGAAACTTCAGGCAGTGCGAAAACTAAAATAGGGCCCACTAATCTTGGAGGAGTAAGTTTTTAAAAAGAAATGGGAAAAAATAATGAGAATAATGAATAAAATTCAAGATACATTAATGCAGAATCCTTGTCATGTGATTGGATGAACAATTCCTCAGAAGATGAATTTATAAAGTGATTGGATAAACTATTCCTCAGAAGATGAATTTCTGAAGCAAGTCATATCACAACCGTGGCATGGAAGAATCATCAATAGAGGACATCAAATTGTACCAGTATGGGATCTAATTTAAGAACAATATCCGGTCCAGGCTCATTTAATGAGAAACGCATAGATTGAAAACGAAGAAAAATGAGGGATGAGAGTGAGAGAAGGCGTCTGGCAGCTTCTAAAACTGTTCTGAATCTGAAATTAGAGCTTATGAACATGGGAGCAAATTAAAGAACAATATCCGGTCCAGGCTGATATAATAAGAATTGAAATATATGAATTGAAATGAATATGAAAATAAGAAATCAGAAGAAAGAATGAGTGATGAAAGTGAGAGAAGGCGTCTGGCAGCTTCCGAAATTGTTTGCAGTTTGCTAATGTCAAATTTTTTCTCCTGATAGCTAGGGTCTTTTATTACCTAAAATCTACCTAAAATTAATTTTTATTATTTTTTTATTATTTTCTTTTTTTCTTGTTTTCTATTGTAAATGGTGTAACAAACAGTACATCTTTATATAGAAAAAAAGAATAAGGATATATATAGAAGATAGATAACAATATATATAGGGGTAAGTGGTCCATACTGGGCATAGGTACATAGTTGGCTATTGAACTTAACTGCCATCTATTTACGTGGAAACAAGTTTCCTGAGCCATATGATATAGTTTACAAGGTGGCCGACTTCCTTATCCACTTTCGAATGTATGTTACAATCTTCGTTTGTTTGCAAACTCTCTTGAAAGTTTTGTTACAACCAAGGAAAACACTTTGTGCCTATACTTTTTCATGTATCTCTGTGCTGATTAACCCTAGAAAAGTGCTTATTGGCTTGTTTGACTCCTTGATGATCAGATATTGTAAGTAGTGCCATCATTTATTTTTTTCAGTGCATCAGTTTCATCGGATTTTGGTTTTGGTGACTAGAGGGCGGGTGGTGCATACTGAGCCAGTATAAACAGGTGCATAGTGGGCTACTGGCTCACCTTTTCGAGTAACTGCTTGTAAAAACTGGTGCACTTTTCAATCTAATATTTTTTCCAGGGAAAGATCAGTGATAGTCCCAAAATGCCAAGGGTCCCTAAGAGTCACATGGAAGGGCATAGAAAGGATGTTTTAGAGCAGAGAGCTGAATTAGAAGAAAGCACTCCACACGCCCTTAATAAAGTGTGCGAAGGTCATAATGTCTGGAAGGCTACTGCTATGTTTGGCATTCCCAGAGCGAAATTACAACAGCTTTATAATGACTACAAGAATTTGAGTGACGATCAGAAGCTTTTGGCCTGCCTGTCAAGAAAGCAAAGCTTTGTCGCCGTTTTTTCTCCTAATGAAGAAGCCACTTTGGCGATTTACTTGATTAAGGCTTCGAACATGTGCTATACTCTGACTGAACCGGAAGCAAGAAAACTTGCTTATCATTATGCTTTGACAAACAGTAAAAAGTGCCTCAGGCGTAGATTGACAATGGAAAGGCTGGGAAAGAATCGATTTATCACTTTCGATTGCGAAACCCGACATTATCACTAAGGAAACCAGAGGCAACCAGCCTCAATCAGGCAACCGACTTCAACTTGTACAATGTGAACCAGATTTTTGGAAACTTGCACTTTGTTCTTGAAAAAAACAACTTCACTGCATCTGATATCTATAATGTAGATGAAACGGGCGTGATAATAGTCCATAAGCCCCCTAAAGTCTTTGCCGAGAAAGGTAGAAAAATAGTTGGAAAGGATACTTCAGCCAAAAAAGGCACTCTAGTTACAATGATTGGGACAGTTGCTGCAAGCGCAAATTTCTTACCGCCTTATTTTATCCTTCCAAGAAAGAAGTGAAAACCCCACAAGCTAAATGGAAGTCCTAATGGGTCGGCTGATGGAGCGAACCTGCCTGGGTGGATATCACAAGACTTGTTCTGCGAGTACTTGCAGCATTTCGTCAAGCATTCATGTGCCTCACCTGAGCGAAGGAAGCTGCTGATCCTAGATAATCATGAGTCATATATTTTGCTAAACACTGTGAACATAGCCAAGGAAAATGGCTTTGTCCTTCTTACCATTCCACCTCATAGTAGACACAAGCTACAACCACTAGACGTCAGAATTTTTTCCCCATTCAAAGCTAACTACAACAGAGCTATGGATAATTCGATGCTAAACAATCCGGGAAAAACAGTTACTATCTATGACATAGCTGGATTGGTTGGTACATCCTTTCTGCGTGCTTTCACCCCTTCCAATATCCAGAGTGGGTTTGCCACACAGGAATTTCTGGAAAGACCAAATATGGTATTTGGCCTTTCAATCTTGAAATCTTTACTGAGGAAGATTTTTTGCCCTCATATGTAAGTGACAGACCAAACATATCGTCTGATCCTATACCAACTGAAAGTGATAAAGACGAACTTCACGGAGTGCACAGAAATACATGCCAGGAAGTGGGAGCTACAGGCTTCACTGACAGTTTGCCACAGTCCCAGTTACAACCTTCTCTTCTCATTGTCACCCCAGAGCAGATCAGACCTTTTGCCAAAGCTGCTCTTAGAATGCAATCTACTAAGGGGAAGACGCATTGCTCAACAAAGGTACTAACAGATACTCCAGTTAAGCAACAAATTGAAGCAGAGGAGAAAGCAAAAATCAGGGAAAGAGAGAAGGCTGCAAGGTCAAAAGCAGTCCAGTGATTAGTGGTGAAAAAGATTCTGCAATATTTCCCTGAATGACGACGGTGATGATTCATCTCTTCACCTATGACTAAAAGAAAATGACCAGCCCACACAGGAAGGAGTGATTGATATAATTAAAGAGGGAAATTTTGTGAGAGTGGTATATGAAGGGGAATATTTCACTGGTGTTGCCCAAGCAAAGAACCAGGTCTTAGCCAAAAAAGCGTGATAAGCATGGCAGGAATAAACATGTGGAAGTGGCCTGAAAAGCAAGGTCCCAGAATCTTTCCCCGCAAGGATATTTTGAAGAGGATTTCCAACCCAGCCCCAGCAAAACAGACAGTATCAAGACCAGTATCAAGACTCCTCTTCCTTCACTTTTGAAGATTGGTAAAACCACAAAAGGCTCTCAGTTTATATATTTTGTTTTTTACTTGAAATTTTGCAGCCTTATAACTGATTAAACAAATTATACTTGTATGTGTCTTTCAGTGAACAAGTATGGACCATAGGCTGGCTCAATATGGACCAACCCTGGTCAGTTGGTACATAGAGAACCATGAGAAGTTTTCGGCAGTTAGGGCAATAGTTAAAATTCATGAATATTCTCATAAAAAAATTCACTATATGCTACATTTTGGTATAAGCAAAGCTACAAAATACAAAATTGGTTGCAAGTAAAGTCAATTTTTCAAAAAGCTGCTCAGTATGGACCACTCTACCCTACATAAAAAACTAAAAAAAAACAAAACAAATAAAAAACTAAAAAAACAAAAAAAAAACTTAAAAAAAAACTCCAGAAAAATTAAAAAAACCACAAAAATACAAAAAAATCAAATAACATAAAAATTGCATTAAAATACATTAGATTAAAATTGCAATAATTAAATTACAATAAAATTGCAATAAGAAAATTACATTAAAATTGTAATGGATTAAAGCAATTCAAAAACATTAAAATGGTCTAATTGACATTGCCGTAAGACATCTCTAACTGCCTGTATTTTGCAGTTCTCCTTTGCCGAATCGCATATTTTTCGATTTCTTTACAGCGGTTTTGCCGAATCGCCTACGGGATTATAGCATGGTCCGTTTTGCCAAAAGTTGCTGATTTGCTGAACGCGAACTTGGAGAAGAAGAAGACGATCTTTTTTATCTTGGCGAACAAGATATAATTATGAGGCCCAAGAGACTGAAAATGTCGATTTCCCCAGATATTTTTGAAACAGACAGGTAAGAATTAGATATTTTCAGACAGAAGTATGTACAGCAGCATTAATTGTAGTTTGCTTCCACAGTTCTAAAGGAGGTGCTAATGAAGGTTCATGGAAAGAAAAAGCTGGGTCAAAGATGTCAGTCAAGGAAACAGATGAGGTGGTAGGCTACTAACCCTTGCGCCACTGAACTTACAACTGAACATGAGCTTGGTTCTCAACATTAGGTATATTTGCTTAAAAGTTTTTCCTCTACTACTAAAGACCTTCTATGTTAGATCATTGATAGGGTAGCAACTAAAAAAAAAAAAATTATCAAACCTGAGCTTTTGAAGATCCGAATGTGATTCTCCTATCTTTCAGCTTTGATTTGAGGCCAAAATCACCTCTCTATTTTACCTCTAAGCATTTTAAATCTTATTCAGAAAACAGTATTTTACAGAAGGAAATGCCTGTGTTTAACCATTGACTTTAGGGTTCTGTCCATCTAGTAGCCAAATTGGAATTATGTGGTTCAATGAAATTCTATGAAACTGGGTGGTTTTGAGCTGGTTTCGGGTGCATGGGAAACCCCAGCAAGTGAGTTAGATGGGATAATGTGAATATGATCATCAAGGTTATAGTCCAGTAGACCTATTACTGCTGTATAACACTGACTTTTCCTCCTTAGTATCAGTAAATTTTTGTAGGCAAGTTCAGCTGCTTTTTTTACATCTAAATTTACATTGAAAATTAAGAAATAATATTAAATAGCTAGGACATCTTACTGATGGACTTATAAAACACAAAATTTTGTCCTGAATGAAATGGTATTTTTAAAATATTTTTTAGATATGTTTTAGACATGTAAAACTGAAAAGGAAAATTCACAGTAATTCATGCTTCTATTACAAAAAAATCGCCAATTTGTGCCACTAGGTGTTTATGTGGCTACCCTATCATTGAGACAGACACCCTGGCATAGTTAATGAAAGTAATTTAGTTACACTAGGCTATCGAAGCTGGAGAAAACCCCCATATGATGGCCAGAATGGAGAACATAAAGCTTTCTTTTTTAGCCCCGAAGATTTGTCTTCAGATTCTGATGAAGATTCTGACCCGACGTATTTCCCGCAAGTAGAAAGTGGCAATAATACTGAAAATCCAGAATGTACACCCAGTAAGGGATCTTCATCAGAAGTCGAAAGTATTGCACTCTGCGAAGATGCTGGCCAGTCCAGCTCTCCTACTACTTGGGCAAGTAATAGAACAGAAAGTGAACCAGAGGCTACCAGAGAAATCAGTGAAACAGCTTCTGCTAGCATGTCTCGAACCACAGAAGGAAATGATGACACAGAAACGAGAAATGATTCATCCAAAAAGGTCAGAAAGACGTTAGATAACAAGGAAAAGTGGGTGAAAAATCAGATTAAGAATGCAGTAAACTCTGGAAATGTTTATCTGAACCCTGTTACCAAAAAAGTACATGGAAAGGAGAAGGAAGTGAAACCCTTTCATTGCCCTCATTCGTGTCCTTTCAGATGTTTTGAACATTTCTCAGAGACTCATCGTCAGATTGTGTTTAAAAACTTTTGGGCATTGTCAAAAGATTCCAAAAGGATGTACTATTTGAAAACAACGAAACCTTTACCTAAAAAAAGGAACAAAAAAAGAGAGACTCGCCGGAAGCATACATTCCACTATTTCCTGTCAGTTCATAAGAAAACTGTGGAGGTCTGCAAAGGATTTTATTTTGCTATCCTAGACATCAGATGATAAGCGTATACATTATGCCCATAAGTTATCAAGTGGTGGAGTACCTCATGTTAGTGTACCACAGAATCCTGTGAATAAAAGTGAAGAAGAGGATCTCGCGTACATAAGAAAGCACATTGAAAGCTTCCCAACCATTGAATCTCATTACTGTCGTGACAAAACCAACAGAAAGTTCCTCGACCCTTCACTCACTATAAGCAAAATGCATTCATTGCATGAAAGTAAGTGTGCGGAAGATGATAATTTGCCTCTCAAGGAACACATGTACAGAAAAGTTTTCAATTTTGAATTTAATATTGCATTTCATGTTCCTAAAACTGACAGATGTGATGTTTGTGAAGAAAAAAAGGTGGCCGAAAAAAATGGTACTGAATTATCTGAGGAGGTCAAAACCTCTCATGCAAAACATGTGAAAGGAAAACTAGAAAGCAAAGAAGAAAGAGATAAGGACGGGGCTTCGGAAGACCCCGTATTGTGTTTTGATATGGAAAACGTTTTTTCTTTGCCAAAAGGGGATGTTTCGTCCTTTTTTTTACAAAAGGAAGATCACTGGCTTCAACTTAACTGCTATTCTTACCTTTCGCAGACATACAGGAGAGCTAATCAAGAGAGTTTATTGTTGTTTGTGGTCAGAATGTCTTACTGGTAGAAGTGGAAATGATATTGCCAGTGGTCTTTGTGCTCTCCTTGATAAGGTTTTTACTACCTATTCTGACATCAGAAAGTTGGTTACCTGGTCAGATTCATGTTTGCCTCAAAATCGTAATCAAATAATGAGCTACATGATGCAAGACACCCTGAAGAAGCATTCACACGTTCAGAGTATAACGATGAAGTATTCTGAGCCTGGCCACTCCACGATTCAGGAGGTCGATGCTGTTCACAGCGTCATTGAGAGGTCTTTGAAGCACAAGGAAGTCTTTTCGCTACTAGACTTGACAAAAAAGCTTTTGATTGTTCGGCCCCGTGACCCGTTTGTCATTATTCAAATGACCAAGCAGAAGTTTTTCGATTACGGCCAAACGTCCAAATGCTATAAGTATAGCTTAGTTCCATTTTCAAAGGTGAAGTTACTGCAGTTTAAGCGAGGACTATGCAAAAGGGTGTTCTACAAAACTTCGTTTGCGGATACTACTCCTTCTGTAGCGCTGCTTGCACCAGAGGCTAGCCCAAGGAGGCCATTGCCCAATGTGCCAGCAGTGAGTGTTGTGGAAATGTTGCTGCCTCCTGTACCTTCTAGCACAGTAGTTGAGTTGCCAACAGCAAAAATAAAAGACGTAGAATCGCTTTACCGTTTCATGCTAGCAGTAGATATGGCATATGTGAAAAGTCTTATTAGAAGTTGTAAGAGAGCTGAGGTACGTAGTACTTCAGCTGAAATCACAGCGTGTCCCGAAGCAGCCTCTGCCGTTAATGCTCCAAAGGTTAAAACCAGAAATTCCAAGGAGCTTGTTGCTAACTGAGACCTCCCACTGATCTTTTGTTGCATTTTATTGCATAACTCCCAGTTAATAGTCGAAATTAAAATCTGTCTATCAGATGATATACGTTTTGCCGAAAGTCGCATTTCTAATTCATCCTGGGCCAATTCCGTTTTGCCATATCTTACCTATGTTCCGGAATTTTCAGGCGGTTTCGCCGAAACTGATATTCATTCCGTTTTATCAGGAAAGCCTCACCTTAGGCCAATAAAAATGAGCACAACGATATAAGTGATTTTTCTTCTTAATTATGAAACAAAAATCAACGCTCAAGCTGTAGCCTATTCCGAGATACAAATGTCAAAATTTTCAAACTCGTTTTTCTCCGGTTTTTGGAAAAACAGATTCGGCAAAACCGCTTTCAGGTGACGATAAGCAAAACGAATATAGTGGTTAAACTTAGTTAAGCCAAACTTAATAAGTGACAGCAGTTATAATGTTAAAATACAGGTAAAGAAAAAACTTCTGATTCAAAACGATTGTCAAACGTAGACAAAAAATCGAAGATCTGTATTTTTTCCTTATAAAACAAAAACTCTATGACACTTTTACAACCTAGTAAATGTTTTTATCACAACCTACTTTATTTAACTTTTATTTATAGCCGAAATTTTGGCTAAGGAGTAAACCAGAAGTAATCTAGGAAGATATTAACCAGAAATAAGAGAGCCTCTTTATCATGTGAAAATCTGCAGCAGGAATAACAACCCGTGAGATTAGAAAGGTTAAACTTTTGGCTTTTTTACGTTCAGTAAAAAAAAATTTTCTATACGTTTTAACCAAAACTTTTGTTATTTATTTTACTTTTTAGCTGTAACTAGTATTCATTTAAATAGATTGCCATTTTTGACGCACAAGCTCCTTGTTATCAGCGTAACAGTTTTGTTATCAATGATGGACTAAAGGTAGGTTAAATGCCAGTTCAAGAACAGGAGATGAGAGAGGATTCTCAGAATATAGTATTGCCAAAAAAAAGAACACAAAAAATTGCAGCCAAAAATACATACCACATCCAATAGCTGCAAAAAGCTCAGCAAAAATTCAGGAAATTCAAGGACATTAGAACTATAGGGCTCATTTTCTTTCTTGTTCTGTTTTGTTTTTGTTTGTTTTTTACGAAGGAATGAACGAAGGTTAGATGTCTGCTTAAAAATAAGAGATGAGAAATAAGGCTCAGAAGAAAGTATTAACAAAAGTTTGAACACAAAAACTACAGTAAAATATACCAACCAAAGCTGCAATAAACAATATTTGCTGCAATAAACATTATTCGTCAGTATTTACACAGTGGTCAGTCTAGAAAAGATCATTTAGGAAAAATACAAGAGTGAGCATTCTTAGATTTTTTTTTTTCTAGGTCTTTGTTTCTGAGAAATACTATTTTTCACTGTAAATGTAATGGTTGTATTCATTGCAGGGAAATACTATTTTCAACCACAAAAATACACTACAAAGAGGAATAGATAAAACACTAGAATGGTATACAGACAACAGATGTCAAAAAATGTATCCGGCATATTGTATTACAGCACAATGAAATAACTGAGACACAAAGTCCTTCTAAATATCAAATTTTATTAAGATCTGATCACCCCTTCGTAAATTAAAAATACCTCATTTTTTTCAATTTTTCCAAACTAACCGTCCCCCAGGTGGTTGAATCGGGGATGCGACTATTTCAAATTTAATCTGGTCCAGTCCCTGATACGCCAGCCAACTTTAGCGATCACTAAATTGATCATGTATCTAGTTTCGGATCTCCTTCAAGTAAAAATTTGGGTGGGCCTGCATTCGAACCTGAGACCTCTCACACCCTAAACTAGAATCACGCCACTGGACCAGCAAGCCAAACTAAAGAACAACAATCCTTTGTTTTATCGCCAAATAAAATTATTTTCAACTATTTGGTTCGCCCCCCCCCCAGATGTTCGAATCGGGGAAGCGACTATTTCTAATTTCGTCTGGTCTTTGATACGCCTGCCAACTTTCATCGCCCTAGCTTATCTGGCGGAGCCTGAACTAGCAAAACTGGGACCGGCAGACAAACAGAAAAACAAACCGACAGACCAATGGACAGAAATTTCGAACGCTATATGTTACTTGGTAAATACAAAGTGCCACAAAAACTATATTCAAAATAAAAACATTATTCATAAAGCTAAATACCCTATCCCCTTTCTAAAACTCCTGAATAAGGATTCTCCTTCTGATTCGTGAAAGATTTATATATATTGAGGATGTATAATTATGAGAAAGCCTAATAGTGAATCGAATGTAAGAAAGTAAAAGAAGGAATTCCGTAAAATAATTAATTGTTTGTTTGTAAGGAGTTCAGTCGAAAGAGAAATGAAATTTTTGGGTGTGGTATATAAGGAAGGAATGAATGGAAATTATATTAAATGATAAGTTATACAGGGTTTTAGGAGTTGGGAGAGTTTTCGAGTGCATAAGGACCATTTTCTGTAATCTAGTTGCTTATTAATTTTGAAAAGAACATATTTATTCACTAGAGATACTCCTTTGTCCATCCGTATCTTGAATATGCTCCTCCAGCTGGGCACCCACAAATTTAGTAAGAAATCCAATCAAATAAATTTTATTCAAAGAATAGCCTCCTCACCTCAAGATATGCTGCTTGACTTTAAGATAAGCTGCTTGTCTTCAAGATACGAAAAGAAGTTTCACTTGTGTCCGGGGAAAATTATTAACAAAGAATTTCTCTTTTTTACGCTTATACTGACCCCTTTTCAAGTTTAGTCTTTTCTTCTTCATAAAAGAAATTATTTGCCCCATATAATATGGCCCAAAATTTTAATAGGTGTTCTTAAACTTTTTATTGATTGTTTTTTTTATAAAATGACATTGCATTCCCTTGCCAGTTTTACATATGCAAGTGTTTGTAACCTTTTTAAATGTTGTTCTACTTTTGGTTTTACTTCAGAATAAAAATTCGGCCCATCCAAGCTTGTGAGTTACATCTAAAATAAATTTTATCTTAACGTTTGCATTTGCTTATATCTTCTTTTTAGTCAAAAAAGGAATTTTAAACGTTTTAAAATTTGAAGCGTAAGCAAAGCTACATTATTCTGCTCTAGCTGATCGACTATCTATAAATGAGCAAACACATAATCAAATTTTTAAACTGCCACTAATGTGACAAATTTAGCTTATGAGTCCTTTTAATTTCCCTTCTTAAAATTCTCCTTTAAACTTCTATCAGCAAAACGAAATATCTTTTATTAAATATATAGTTTTCCTGACTGAAAGACAAAGAATGAGTTCACATAAACGATTACACTAGCAATTGCAAATTCCCAAGAACTCTTGTACTAGTTGTTTTACGCTTTAGTTTTAATGGGCGGCTTTTGAGATTTTTATTCGTTAGAGAGAAGGGTCTGGAAATCAAATAATGTCTGTTAACTCAAGGATAAACGGCGGACTCGCCCTTTTTCCAATGTTAGAATTTAACTCAAGAATAGATTGTGCAAATTTGTCCTCAGTCTGTAAGTAAGAAATATTTTCTAAGTACAAAATTCTAATTAAGAAATATTTGTCGAACACCCGTGACACCAAAATTGGTAGCCTCTCCCTAATCCCTAGTATAATTCCAAAAGAAAAGACTCCTTAGAAGAAGAATACCACAGAACGATGCTAACAACTGCGAATAATAGGCTAAAATAGAAATAGATAACTGCCAGACAACCATATTTAATTTAGTTTCAGCCTTCAATCAAGTTTCCAAAAGTCTCATGACCTTCTTTATATCCAAGAGACCCAATATTCCTCAACCGTTATCAAAGAAATAATACAAATTTGTTTTCCAGATTAATGGCTACTACCTTGTATCCTATTTCGTCAGCCATTGGTACCACATTGGGTGTCACTAGGTCTCTTCTTCTCTCTTAAATAATATCCAACTACCATTTCCAACTTATATTGAAATTGTTCTTCTTTTTTTGAACTTGTGCTTCTTCTATAGTACGGAAAGAATTCTGTGCCTGAAAAGGTACATAATTTATGTAAAGTAAACAGACATATTTTACTACAGTGCTTGCCTCATAACACCGTGCTTTGTTACGGCAATCAGCAAATCAGTATCTATTTATCAACAGATGAAACACAATTCCAAAATGGTGAGCAGAAGAAATGGGCTGGCACGTACACAGTGGTGGGGTCCAGCCACCCCCCCCCCCCCGAAATCCCAAAATTTGCTTTTATTTTCATATAGTTTTCTGATACATCTCCCAGAATAAGGAATTTGAAGGATTTGTGTACCACCGAAACACATTTCTGCGTACGTGCCTAGGCAGAAGAATTAAATCCCACCATCTCTTCACCAAAAAAACATATTTTTTTATTATTTGACTATAGAGACCACTAAGATTGCTTGGCAACAAAAGACTCGAAACAAAACTTGAAAAATATCTAACCAAGAAGACAAACAAAAATAAAGTTCTAAAAACGAAACAAAAAAAAATGGGCGAAATTAACCACAGGGTATCCAGTTGCTTTAGAAATGTAGAGTACAGAAAGTAAGCAAGAAGACATAATTCAGTGTTTTATTTAGATAGTAGTGAGAGGAATATCCGGGCCAGTGCTTCCACTATGTCAGATTTTTCTGACATTGTCAGATTTTTGGCCCTCTCGTCAGAAAAAAAAAAATAGTAGTGTCAGACTTAGGAATTTTGTCGGATAAGGAACGACTATGTTTTCTATTCTGAATTGTTCTAAAAAAATTTTTTTTTACTCGAGAAGGATTTTCAAACTAGCAACATTCATGGTCCGTTCTGTTAGTTATTTTCAAAAACCTCTTACCATTAGTTGGAGAAAGGCAAAACTTTGAAAATTAGAACATGTGTGTTTGCTACTGCTGCCAATTTGGGATTTAAGGAAAGTTAAGGTAAGACTATTTGCCAGTTTAGCATTAGAAAGGAATCATCAAATAACTTGGTTTGCTATTGTCAACAAAGTACTGGAGAGCTAGGCTAGTATGGTTCTATTATGGCTACTCACAGCCACAGGTCCAAAATGTTGAAAAATCTGAAGAAATAGGCCACCAAAAAGAAAAAAGCAATTGGTTGTGGGCCCTAGTATGTAGAGTACAGTAGTAAAAGATTGATAAACCTGCCCCTCTTCTTGAAGTCAAAATTTCATTCTAATAGAGATTAGGCTGCAGCAGACATATTAACTAAAATTGAGCCTGTGAAGCACCCAAAACTATCATAGCTCTCCTGTAGCCTACTGCAATATGGCCAATCAGAATTAAGCGGATTCTGGGCCAAGCAGGATTCAGTGTCTGGTACGGAGTATTGAACCTATAATAGGGTAGCCACATAAACACCTAGTGGCACAAATTGGCGATTTTTTTGTAATAGAACATAATTGCTCCGAGTTTTTCTTTTCAGTTTTACTTATCTAAAACATCTCTAAAAAATATTTTAAAAATATCATTGCATTCAGGACAAAATTGTGTGTTTTGTGAGGCCATCAGTAAGATTTCCTAGCAATTTAATAATATTCTTAGTTTTCAATGTAAATTTAGACATGAAAAAAAAAAGCAGCTGAACTTGCCTACAGAAATTTAATATTACTAAGGAGGAAAAGTCAGCGACCTAAAGCAGTAATAGGTCTATTGGACTATAGCCTTGCTGATCATATTCACATTTTCCCATCTATCTCATTTGCTAGGGTTCCTCATGCACCAAAAACCAGCTCAAAACAACCCAGTTTCATGAGTTTTATTGAAGCACATAGATCCAATTTGGCTACTAGCTGGAAAGAACCCTAAAGTCAATAGTTCAACATAGATATTTCCTTCTGTAAAATACTGTTTTCTAAAAGATTTAAAATGCTTAGAGGTAAGATAGAGAGGTGATTTTGGCCTCAAATCAAAGCATAACTATGGCAGAATCACATTCTGATCTAAAAAAGCTCAGGTTTGATTTTTTTTTTTTTTTTTTTTTTTTTAAGTGGCTTCCCTAGCTGTAAAGCATTGAACCATCGTAGCCCTACTGTATTTGTGGATATTTGTGAAGATCAGTGAAGAGACATTGAATATCTTTGCTTTTCAAGTAAAGCATACTGTATTAAGATCCTTTGCTGTAATATAATTAGTTTGTTTTACTTATTAAGTCTGATTACAGGATGTACCGTCATTTCAGACAACTCGTCATCTTCTGAAAGTTCTGAAACTGACATTGGAAATCTTAGTGGTGAAGAAAAGCAAAAAAGAAGGGGAAAAGAAAAAAGAACCTTCCCGAAAATGAAGGTGCAGAGGAAAAAAAGCCAAATTCACGCACAGCTGGCTGCACGTCCTTGAATTTAAAGGGTGGCTTGCTAAGTAAAAGTGTTCTGACGAAACATTTTTCTGTTCGTATTGCAGTCAGTCCTTGTGCTGGGGTGAATCCGAATTCCGAAAACATGCAAATAGTGCAAAGCACAGTGACAGTATAAGGAAACTAGAGGCTTCAAAGAAGTTCACCCCAAGGATTGATCATGTCCTTACCACAGACAAAAACCAAGAAGAAGAAAGTCTAAAACCCAAGATTGTTGCTTTCATTGTCAAAAAAATCTTCCTTTGTCATTTGTAGAAACTCTTGTACCTTTTGTGAAAAGTTTGCCACATAAGGTTGTTGTAGAAAAAATCAAGCTGGGAAAGCAGAATATGACAAATGTGATCCGACAGGCTTTAATTCCACATTACAATGAAATTTTGTGTGATTAGCTGAGTGACGCTTTTTTCTCTAATTATTGATGAAACAACTGATGTGGCTGTGAAAAAAAAAACAACTTTCTGTTGCAGTTTTGTTCTGCAATAAGGAGTTTGAAATATAAGTAGACCTCTTAAATATGGTTGAATGTTGTGATAAAAAAGCAGAAACCTTTTCAACCATATCTGCAAGGTTCTTCAAGATAAAGATATACCTACAGAGAACTGGGTTGCATTCTGTGTGAACAACTGTAATACTATGTTTTGCTGTGATAACTCGATTGTGAGCAGAATCAAAGAAAAATTTCCATCTGTGATATGCGTCAAGTGTCACCAATTCAATTCATTTGGTTGTTTCTTATGCGTGCAAGCAATTGTCAAAGCAACTGGAAGATCTGTGTCGCACTGCATATAATCACTTGAGCATGAGGGCCAAAAGGTGCTCTGAGCTTGAAGTTTACTGACACCCAAGTCTTGTATGTGCTTGCCCCAGGTCAGACCCGTTGGCTGTCTTTTCGGATGTGCGTTGACCAACTATTACATAATTGGGATGCGCTTAGTAGCTACTCTCAGGGAGTAGCAGCAAAAGATCCCACTCACGCAAACGACAGGGCATTGCAAGCCCTAAAGAATCCACTGCTTCAGATTCAACTTGAGTTCCAGCTCTATGTGCTTGAGCTGTTTACAGATTTTAATCTTCTTTTCCAAAGTGAAAAGCCATTGTTCCACAAAATAAAAGTAGAGGTGGAGATACTTTTGAGAAAATTGACCATGAATTTCATGAGGACTAGCTACGTTAGATCAACCTCGCCTTTGAATCTCAACCCTGACAAAGCAAGTGAATACCTTCCAGTTGAAGATGTGTACTTGGGAATGGCAGCTCAAGAGTCTCTTCAAACATTTTAGTCAGATCCGAGTACAAAAGCAGATGAAAGTGAAGTGAAAATCATCTATGAATGTGCTCGTAAGTTATATGTCGAGGCGGTGAAGCAAATCAAGCAGCGATTCTCGTTTGAGGACGAACTGTTTACGTTGTGCGAAATCCTTGACCCTACGAAAGCTTTGGATATAGGTTCAATTGGTTTTTGCAAAAGATTCTTAGGAGATATGCACCGTCGTGGGATGGAAGAAAGATAGTACAAGAATGGCTGAGTTTACTGCTTTTTGACCTTTCAGCTGTGACAGATGTCTTTGATTTTTGCCATCATGTAGCTTCTATAAAAGCGCCAAATGGTACGCAGAGGATCCCCAACATAGTCGACATTGTGCAGTATGTTCTAACCTTGGCCTTTTCGAAAACTGTTGTAGACCGTTTCTTTTTGGCCTTGAAAAACGTTAAAACAGATCATAGGAATTGGCTCAAAAGTGTGACCCTTACCTCTATCATACAGGCCAAGTCTGGCATGAAAAGAAAGAAACACGTGTCCCAGGACTTAGAGGTCGATACTCCTCTCTTAAAACGACTAAGATCTGTGAAAACAAACGCGACGCCAGACGAGTGCACTCAGTCTAGTCCAATTGCAGCTTTGATTTAAGCTAGGCGTAGACAAACCATGTAAAAGGGTAAGGAGCATAAGAAAAATATAAGCCGCAAATACCTCCTAAAATCAATTCGAAATTGCTTTGTATTACTTTTCCATTGTTTCAGGTGTCTCGTATACAAGTCGAGAGCTGAAAATAACTAAACTGTTGTTATGCTTCTGACATCAGCCTTACATCACTCGTTTGTGCATAGCCCTATGGACTTGTACTATCTACAAGGCCAGAGCTACATCGCTTTTTTCTTATTGTTTTGAATAATTGGATATTGTCTTGAACTATGGCCAAAGGCTGTCATAATTGTTTACATTATTAATGTGATTTTTGATACCAGTTTCGATACCAATAAATGAATACTTATGAGTAGTTAAGCATTTTTGAAATCATCACCTCGTTTCGGTTTCTTAGCCAGATTATCAGTTCCTTCTACCAAGGTCCAAGAACCTGAACTGGACTAGCCCATGAGACCAATTGGCCATGGTCCACAGCGACCCAACCGTAAAAATCTACGTCGGCGGAAGGGCTCAAACCTTCTCCCCACAGAGAAGAGCGAGGAATAAACGGGTCAACAAATTTGTAGAAAATGAGAAACTTCTTTCTTGAAGTCGGAATTTTGTCAGATTTTTCGGTTTGAGTCGGACATTTGTTGGATTTCGGACAAGTATGGTGTCAAAAAATACTCAGATTTTCTGCTGTCGGGTGTCATAATCTTCAGGAATTTTAAACAGGCCGAACGGAAATTTGGCAGGAACAAAGTGGAAGCATTGTGTTATAGTCTACTTGAATCAATGAAAAGTTGCAATAGCATTGTACTTCCCCTTAGGGGATTCTCCTTATAAAAAGGTGTTCTGTTTTGGGCAGGGGCTTATTTACGTTATTTATATTGGCAGGGGGCAAGAGGGGGTACTATTGAAGTACGTGCTATTCAAGCAGTAGTGAAGAAAAGTAGTTATTTAGCAATCACGCTACTTGGTGAATTTAAAACAATTACGCAATACATCATAAAAATTAAATTGTAAATCTAAGTGCTGGAGCTTGGCTTTTACTAAAATTGTCAGCAACGAATTGCTGCAGCCGACAGTTGTATACCATAAACAAGCTTTCAGATGGTCGACATGAATATTGTATACAGACGGATTTTTTAGCCAGATTCACCACTAATACTGCATTATATATCCCCCTTCCATTTCCAACAACCCCCACCCCCAATACAGGATATTCAACCTCATAATTGAACCAAGCTCTATTCTAATATCCCCAGGTATTACGCTATTCATTTAGTCGTAATTTTGAATGAATTTTGACTGTAAGAATTAATTTGTTGTCCTAAGTTTTAATTTATGTGATTTATTGAAATATTATTCTATTCTTAATTAAATTGATTTGTTTGTGGCTTCGCCGATCTATATTAATAAATAGCTTTTATATCAGCGGGCCAGATAAAACCAAAACAAAAATCATCAAAACAAAAATCATAGGCAGCGTAATAGCGCTATCTAAGTAAAAATTAATAAAAAAAAAGGAAGTTTATCCGAGGGAAGTGAAGAGCGAAGTTGAAACTTAAAACGGATAAAAGTTATTACTTCACAGCCTATCAAACATATATCAATAAAGCTAGTACAAATTAACCAACCTATTATGTTTCCCTATGTCTCTAGGATTATAGAAAAGTAGTGCTTAATTTGATTTTAGCTTTTTTTACTTTAATTTGATTCAGCGCTATAAATAAAAAAAAAAAAGGAAACTGATAGGTGAGTAGCCATTTTGAATCAATACTTTTTGTAGATTCTTCGTATATACAAGAACTCGCTGTAACACCAGGCTGGCTAACACAAACAGAGATAGTCACACTCTCCCTCCGTACCAGCATATCTGAGGCCTCCCTCTTTATTCCCATGCAAAAATTTCTAATTTCCCTTAAATACCTCCATATAACTTCCCTCAATTAAATTGGGGGTGGCCTGATTCTCGTTAGGCCCCGGATAATTGACCAAAAAGGAGAATCCGCAAATATCTGCCATCTTCCATTAGCAGCACGTCTCCTGGCCATCAGCTTTTCTCTCATTGTAACACTTTAAAGCTGTGAAATTCAATTTTTCCTGCAGCTTATTATTTGAAACACAGTTAGTCTGATGGGCTTTTTTTACTATAAGAAAAAATTTAGGAAATTTAAAATGATTTTTCTTTGCCAGGACATATTTTAGAGATATTTAACTCACTTAAGGAAGTATTTACCTTCAAATGAGTATCACCAGTTGATAAGAGAGATGCAACGCCCCTCCTCCTTTCTAAAAAACCTTTGAATAATTATAAAAGTATTATAAAAGTGAAAGAGAATAAGGAACAGGAGCACCTTATTTCTCCCTTAAATGAGAAATAAGGTGCTTCTGTTCTCCTGTTTTTTTAGAAATGTGTAGTCTACCCTCTTCCTCCTCTATTCTGAATAAATGCGACAAAATAAAAAAAAAAAATCGAAAAAAAGAAAAGTAAAAAAAAATGGTTCTAATTACTGTCAATCTCTCGTGTGATCCGTCCCTATGCGACTTGAGAAATATTTACTGAGATCCTGAACAAGAATACAATTCAGTATATTCTTTTTTTTTTGAAAATTATTGGTCTTTGGACAGATTTTGGGTGATAGGATAACAAACTTTTGTAGTTGTAAAGAGAATTCAAATATTATAGAATAATAATAAAATATTCAGCTGGGTTCGTTTGAGGCTCAAGCGCCAGACACCCTACCCTTCCACCTCCAATACATATTCACACATCACCCACTCCATAACATAGCCTATACATAATTTTACAAGGGAAGGACAGCGCCGACCATATTAAAATTACTACTACTGCTAACAACTCACCACAGCACCAACCGACCTGAGGATAACACAGCTACAAACAATCCTCCTCCATCTATTCAAAGCACCCCTCTTTACACCCTCCCAGGATGTTCCCATTTCCTGAACAAAACACGTCCAGTTACATGAAAATTTAAAAAAAAGTTTTTTCAAATGAAAGTAAAGAGTAGCATAGAAACATAAAACAAACAGAGACTATTCCTTACATGAAGGAAATTCCCCCTCCTCAACACCAAGTTCTTAATGCTAAAGTATGACTTTGCGTTTCATAAACAAGTGATTTTTAACTGAAATAAAGGAGCAACATTAAAACTCAAAATGAACAGAAATTCTGTCGTATATAAAGGGGTTGCCTCCTCCTCAGCACTTTGCTCTTTAGGCTAAAAACTTTAAGTCCTTTAAAAAGAACTTCTTATTCTAAGTAAGCGACTCCTGTGTTTCAGTAGCTGTTCTTAAAAAAATTGAGACAAACAGTCAAAAATTAACGTAAAGAGTAAGGTAGTGAAGAGGGGGACGCTCCTTTATAGACGGAACAATTTCACTCGTTTTGATTTTAATGTTGCTCCTTACTTTCAGTTGAAAAACTTGTTTTTTTTATCAAATTTCAGATCGTTTTTTAAATAATAAACAAAGATAAAGGATACGGCATTGGACTTTACAGTCCGAACTAGCGGTGCTGATCTCCGTATCTTGGCCCTTCAGCCAGGAAGTGGAATGGGGGTTTTGGGGGCCATCCATCCTGTGCTATCGCACACCCTTCCTGTTTACCTTCCCCAGATTTCTCCAGGTACCCATTTAGAGCTGGGTCGACTCTGGCTAAGCTTACAGAGTCACACCACTGACCCCCGTACCAAACTGAACAATTGGATCCACCGGGATTCGAACCCGCTTCCTGAATCCAGCGCACCAATCCACTTGGCCAGGACGATATTATTTTCAAATAATACCGTTATATCTGACTCACTCTCCATGAAATAACCCCCTTCTAATAGCAAACTCCTCCTCGCCGAAATTCCTCCCCCCCCCGTAGAATTTCTTGCAGATGACTCGGCGGGAAAATTTTTCCTTAGCATGTTTTCATTTGAAAAAATTCCATTTCTAATCGTTTTCTTCGGTTATGTATTAGGTTAGTATATTAGGGGGGAGGGGTTAAGTTGAAGATGCCTTCACCCCCCCCCCCCTAATGAGCAACTATGTTGCTCAATTATATTATAATATAAACTAAAGGTTACATGAAGGTTATATTTCATTGCGATTAACCTAACTTCAATTCTCGAGTGTGCACTGGCTGATACACAAGAACCGATTGTTTTATAAGTTCAGGAGAGTAATTACCCTCACCTCCCCAATAATCAGCACCCTCGGACGTCTTTTTACCTAAACCAAATTTTTATTTCAAAAAATTCAATTAGAGTAATCACTTCATTCTTTTAAAAAGTAAAAAAGTTCTGAGATTTTCAGTTTTTTTGTTATTTTTGTCGATAGTAGTCAATACTTGGTTATTCTTTAAATTATCCTGGGACGTATATCCTAATATCCTGGGCACCATGTGACGTCTTTTTACCTAAACCAAATTCTTACTTCAATAAATTCAATGAGAGTAATCACTTCATATTTATTTTTTAAAGTAAGAAAGTTCTGAGATTTTCAGGGTTTTTTTCGATAGTAGTCAACATGGTCTTTACATTATCCCACCGTAACTCGAGCATTTTCCGTACAAAAAATCACCGAGAATAAAGCGGCCTTGAAAGTATTTTTGAAAGCACTAACAGCACTACGAAACTAAAATTAAATAAAGCAAGCAGCAGGTCAAATCAAACATGTGGTGTTCCCACTTTTGATGTGCCATTTTCACAAGACTAATAGCATAGGCCATAATACGATAGTAATATTGACGGGTAAGATTAAACTTGCTGAAACTTATATATTTAAAATTATCATAAAAATATGATTATTTTGATGTAACTATTGGTATCGAAATTTTCCTTTTTAGAGTTTCGGTTACTATTGACCCGGGTAGCTCTTTATTACAGTTTGTTACCACGATCTGGTTGATGTTGCTCTTACTTTCAGTTGATAAAACTTTTTTTTTTAATTTAATTTCTGATCGCTATTTAAGTAATGCCAGGAAATCTATTCTCTAGACAATTCAATCCTGGTGAAACTTTGCCCAAGACAATTACCCTTAACGAATTTACACACAGAATTGAGTCGGTAATGAGAAAGCAGGACATAAGTAGAATTTTGCATAAGAGTTTAGGTGAATTCCCCTAGTGTAAAATTTCTACTGAAAAATTCGACCCCTACAAACTCCCCTCTCCACGGAAAATTATCCTCGTGGCAAATTGCATCAGCAGGAAATTCATCCCAATCCCCCGTCCCCTCCCCCTAAGAAATATATTCATACTTCCCAATAAAAACTATAGTATAAATATTATACGTAAATACTATACGTAAAGAATGAACAAATTTTGTAACTTAAAAGACCTTTCCCAACGGGCTGCGGGGGGTCATTATATCTCCAAAGGTATATCTTTTGGTCTTTCAACCTTGCTGAACAAAGAGGCTATCTCAAAATTTAGTTCGGATGATTTTAAGAAAAAATGGACTAGGAAGGGGTCTTTTTGCCTTCCAATTTGTTTGGTCACTTAAAAAGGGCACTAGAACTTTTAATTTCTATTTGTATGAGCCCTCTCATGATATTTTAGGACCATTGGGTCGATACGAACACTCCTAGGGAAAAAAGTAATAATAAATAAACACTCATCCGTGATCTTTCTTCTGGCCAAAAATACTACATTTTTCAGATAGGAGCCTGAAACCTTAAAAAAAGGTTCTACATTACGCTGAATGCGGTGGTGGGACTTTCATTGAGATTCTCTTGCTTCTAGGGGTGTTTTTTTTCTCCTTTTTTCGAAATTAAGGCAAATTTTCTCAGACCGATAACCTTTGATTGGTAAGATTAAACTGCATATTTGAAACAAGCATAGAAATTCGATTCTTTTGTTATACATACTAGAATCAAAACTCCTTTTCTTAGACTTTGAGATTATTATTGAGCCGAGTCGCGTCTTACTTTAAGTTTGTTACCACTAACTGTTTAATCAGGGTTTTTTGATAAACTAAAAAACCAAATATTTGAACTGCACTCAGTGACTAAATCGACGTGGAGTGAATCGAATTAAGTCGGATGAAAAAGCACAATATATGTACGGGTACACGGGTTGAAACAGAAGTGAATCAATGAAAAATTTATGAGAAATACAGGATATAATTTGCACTATAGACTGGCATATTAGAAAAAGGAGGGGACTGGTTCTGCCTTGGAAAAGAAATTACAGAATTAAGAAATTCTGGTTAGGGTATAGTATAGTGGAAGCGTCATCAAATGTGTTAATTGAAATTTTTCTGCATATAATGAAGTATGAATAATTTTCCTAACACGTTTCCTTCTTAATAGCCCCATTTATAAGCTAATATCTTCATTTATAATTCTAAATTACTTTTTGATAGTACAATTTCTTCCATATTATTTAGAGGGGAGTTGATTGTCACATAAGTGAAATTAAAGAGAAAAAAAGACAGCCAATTTAAAGATGCTACTCCTTTAGTTATTCCTTCTGAATAGCCGCAAATCTACAGCGTTACCAACTTCAGTCCTTGGTACTTATATTCGGATAAATGTTTCCCACGCATTTATTGATTCTCAATTTTGTCTCCGTCGATTCAATTTACAGGTAAACTAGTTTTAACAAGGGTGATGCGAACAGAGGTGGGCTATATTAACCGGATCAAAAATAAGAAAAAAAAGGAATTATTTTTGAAGGTCAATATTGAATTTGCGATTAACAGAAATTATTATACTTGGAAAGAGCATAAGAATCCAAATTCAAAAGACTCCTTATAAACACATATCAGGTCCAAGTAATGATCGATAGATTTGCTTCATTTATTCCAATGGTAAGTGAATTTAGTTCATAAATATGAAAAAAGAAAGAAATGAAGAAACCAGTGTCCCTGAGGGAAATTTAACTTTGGATGAATCTGTCAAAAGCTGGGAGAAAATTTTCACTTTGAGTAAATAATTCGGAACTTACGAATTATCCCAACAACACTTAAGAAGCGAAGTTTGGTAAATCTTTATGAATTATACCAGACAATAATGAAAATATGAGATTTTGGTAACAAAATTATGGAAACTACAACAAAGAATTATGGAAAGCAGGCGACCCGGAACACATTATATTAAATACTTGACCTAGTTCACCCTAACCACCTTAATATATAATTATTTAATTAAAACATACAAGCATCGTAGTGTTTTCATTGAGACGAAGACATACCCGATTGTAAACAGTAAACCGGTTTTTCTCAGACAAACAGAGCAAACTTCTTGAGTGTTCAGTGGTACCAGGAAGTATTTAGCGTCCTAAATAATGAAGATAAATGAAACTAAAAATGAAGATTTTGACTACTTTGGCTTACCATGCCTTTGAATAACTAAATCAATTAGTTTTGCTTGACAAGCCCACTTCAATTTCCACAATAAATGACTTAAAATAATCTTTCAGGGAGGCAAATGAAATTTAAAAATAAACATATAAAAACTTCGGTATAAACAGAGATAAAGAGACATTTTTTATGAACCCGATGAATTATAAATCAATGTAACGAGAATAAACTGGCTTCCCTTTGAATCAAACAGTTCGTGGTACGAACAGTACGTAAGAAGTGGGTCGCCCCCAAAATACAAATAAACTAAAATGTGTTAAATCTAATGTTGCTCATCATAAGCTACGACTCAGAGGAAATTTGTATTATTTTCAGAAAAGAGGATTCCCCAAAAGTTCAAATGATCTTAATGAAGATTAACCATTAGATTCAGCGAGTCAGTGAATACTCTTATAAAAGTTTCTAGGGCATATCTACAAAAATGGGGAAATTTGTATTGCCAGGCAGAAAAAAGATCACGGGTCAGAGAAGAATTTTCCCCATGGAGGATCGCATAAGGCCAATGTTCCTAAAACGTCGGGATAGTGCTCGCTCCAGTAAAATAAGAAGTTCTAGGACCCCTTTTAAGTGGCCAAAGCGATTGGAGGGAAACTAACCCCTTCCCAAGCCCCTTTTCCAAAAATTCATCTGGTAAAAGGTTTGGGAGAACCATTTGATTCAGCACAGTAGAAACATTCAATAGTTATATTTCTTAGAATGGCAAGACGCCCCACAGCGCTTGGAAAATTATTTTCTGTGAGAAGGGAGGGTTTCTAACGGAGCGAATATTAGTGGAGAGCCTAGTTATGGAACTTTCCAGGGGGATTTTACACTGGGATGGGGGATTCCATAGCAAAATTTTTTTTAAAGGCCAGATATTAAGTATAAAAGTTTTTTCAATCAAAAATATTAAATTTAGCAATTTAATTGAGCAACATTAAATTTAAAACGAACAGAGATTATCCCGTATATGAGAAGGACTGCCCTCTCTTCTGTTACTTCTTTGCTACACTAAAGTTTTTCAGTTTTTTTTAGAAATTTCCTATTATGATTCAACAGCTTTTAAGATTCAAGAGTCGTTCTCAAAGAATTCGGACAAAAACTCAAACTTCAGCGTAAAAACCGAGGGATAAGGAAAAGGTAATCCCGTTTTGTTTTTAATTTTCCTTTTGGAGGTGTTCCTTTCAAGTTTTAATGTCACTCCTTACTTTTACCTAAAAAAATATTTTTTTATTAAAGTTTAAAACAATATAAATTGTTCGTCTTAGAACAAATCTGGGTACTTGTTAATTACAACGACCACACCCAAAATCTAATTATAGCGACCACGCGCAAGAAAACAGTTCTACTTTATAAATGTCAGAATAATTCTAGCTAAAGAATCTTTCATGTAGACCCGCAATACTTCAACCCCAACCCTCCTCCTAATGTGCAAATATATAGCCCAAATTATAAATTTTCCATTTCTCCCAATTCGGGTCTCTTGATTCAACCTGTGTATCTAAATTGAATCGCTGTGACTAAACAAGAATCGAAAAACAAGTGACAGGTGACAAAATCATTGGACACATGTGATTTAAAGTATCCAAATCTAATCATTAGAAAGACTGCATTGATCTCTAACAAAAGAGTCTTCGCCTAATTATGTTGCGAGAAGAACACTTTGGTTTAGGCGTGTTTTTTTTCTAGCACCCCGATTTCGGCTTATTCCTAGAAAGTGGTAAGGGTCTAAAATTTGCGGTTTTTACGAAAAGTGTGTACCTTAGGCCGAATTAATGAATATGACTTTGCATTTTGGAAAGCTTCGTAGAACTCTTGCCTGGGGCCAAAAATCTATTGTTTCTACCAATTCCTGTTCGTGATTTCAGTTAAGTTTATCATTCGGTTTTTCACACTTGGGATTGCAATAGAGAAATGGTATTAGATGTGCGTCGCAAACTTTAGAAGTTCTCTCATTGCTAAAGAAATTAGAGTTTATCCTTTGCTCCTTTCTAAGTAATGACGTTAGAAACTTGGCCTACGGCAAAAAAAGTCAATTTTTGAACTAAGGCAGATAGATTTTTTCCGACGGCAGTCGATAGCTCTTGATGAGCTGATCAAAGTATATGTCATCCCTTTTTTGGCAGAAAAATTCCTTCATGAGATATACCAGTTCGAAAGTTTAAAGGGATTGACAACTTCAGAAGTAAGGTACTTACTGAAACCAAAAATAGGCCGATACCGATTGTCAGACATATAGGGGAGTTTTAAGCAACAGTCGGCTGTTAGTTCATAATCATCTTCGACACTGAAGGGTTCACACCTTCTACTAGTTGATGTACCTATTATTTGTTTAAGGTGTATTTGATGGCAAGACCAATTTGGTTCGAGTAGTAAGACATGTAGAGGACTTGTAAGTAATAATCGGCTGTTAGGCTACAATCATCTTCAGCGATGAGGTGTTTGCAACTTATGCTAGTTACAATGAGGGTTTTTGTAACTTTTGCGAGCTAGTGTACCTAGTATTTATTTTAAAATCCTTACAAATTAACAAAATCAGCGTTTAAACGAGGCGAGGAAACATAAGCAAGGCGTTGCTCTCGCAACACTTTACTCGGCGAAGCCGAAAGAAGGTTGTCGCAACACCTCACGTTGCCCAAGCAACGTAGATCTA
This sequence comes from Artemia franciscana, assembly GCF_032884065.1. NCBI lineage: Eukaryota > Metazoa > Arthropoda > Branchiopoda > Anostraca > Artemiidae > Artemia > Artemia franciscana. The sequence goes on from NC_088866.1 coordinate 33,230,253, forward strand.
GGCTAATTTCTGAATGATCGTTTCACTGCTTTGAGTTTGTTGTTGTTTCTTCCATTTCACTTCAAGGTTTTTTATGTTTTTCCTTCTCTTTTTAAAGCGCAAAGGACAGCATGGCAAAAGTACGTGCCGGAATATGTGCATTGTCATTTTGAAGACTAGCAGCTACTTAGTAATTTTTCATCTATTTTTGTTTCAGCGTAAAGTTTTTGAAAAATTTTAATTTATGGCCTAGCAGTGCATCTGTGCAATAGTTGAAGTAGCGGTAGCCCTGATAGTTGTAAATAAACCCCCTTAGCGCTCCTGACCTACCCTTTGGACATCCAGATAGCAACTAGTAGCTTTTTATTTAGTTTCAAATACCCTAACACTCCAAGAGTAGTAGCAGTAGTAGTTATAGCTTTAGTTGTGGCATTGGCATTAGTAGTAACCTTAAGAGTTTCATTTCTTGAGCTTTAATAACAGTTGCAAGTCCTAATAGTTTCAATAAAATAAACTAAGCCCTTTCTTAGATATTACTGATGCACCCTTTTGATAAACGGCAAGCACACAGTTTGTTTTGTTTTAGCTTAACACCTCCCTCAATATTTTTATCTTCCTCTCCCTCCATGAACCTCCCCCCACGGAAAACTCCTCCGTGATAGTTTTCTCCAGCGTAAGATACATCCCCTTTAACCATTAAATTCCCCTGAAAATTTCCATTTAACCCACTGAAATTTGAAAGAGACGTAAATTTCTGATGGTTTTGTGATCACTCCAGAAATCCCTCCTTCTGTAGAAATATTTTCAGAGAAATCGAACCTGCTGAAAATTCCCAAGGCCAATTTCCTCAGAACTTCTTCAAATGTAAAATTGAGTTGGCAAAGAGAAAGCAATACGAATTAAAAGAATGACGTATAGGAATTTTATCAAATACCCCAGGCTAAAATTTCCCCATAAAAGTCCACCCCAGAAACTTTTCCCTTCCCACGGCAAATTTTTCAAAAGGGAATTGATTACTGTTCTTGTCTTGAGGACTGTGGGGAGGTTGAAATCCCCACAGACATGACTACTGGACGTTTAAACAAAGCTGATCAAAATAGCTCTCTTAAAATTTTGATCACATGTATTTTGGGAACGATAGGCTAAGGTGATTGCTGAATGATTACTGGTCCCCTCCATTCAATTTTGACTCTTAAAAAGGGCGCATTAGAACTTCTGACTTCCGATCAAATGAGCCACAACCGATCCGAAGTTTATACGACCACATGATCCGTAAAACCATTATATACCCCAGGACATAACTTACAACCCTTGCCCAATGATCTCTGGGGGTCAGCCTGGACAATGTTATATGTTCGCTGGATTATTATGAACATAATGGTTATCTCACACTTTCGATCGGATATGTTTTGGGAATTGAGTATCTCAGGGAGGCGGAATTAGTTGCCCTTTTCATTTCAATGAGCATCCTCGTAAGTTCACAGGTCTCTGCTTTCCATAAAAACCTTATACGCCACTGGGAAATAACTTACAACCCTTGCTCCCAGACTCTGAGGAGTTTTGTCAGCCCCAAAGGCTTTGCAATGTGATCTTTGGACAATTTTTTAGCAGATGGATATTTTAAATTTTCTATCGGATTCATTTGGGAAAAATAAGGCATGGAAGGCGGGGGGTAACTGGCCTTCAATCACTGACTCATAGAAAAGGCACTAGAATTTCTTATTTCCGATCCGTCGAGCCCCTTCCGAAGTTTATTTGACTATCATTTCTATAAGCTTATATGCCCCTGGGGAATAACTTAAAACTCTTGTCCTGAGGACCGTAGGAGGTGGGTGTCATGCAAAAAGACATAATTTCTGGACCTTTTAACAAAGCCGAACAAGGATGTAATTTTAAATTTTGATTGGATTTGTCTAGGGAAATAATGAGCGTGGGAGGGGGGACTGACTGTCCTCCGATCACTTTTGATTATCTTTCAATTTCGAATTGGGTGAGTCCGTTTCAAAGTTTCTGTCACAGCTACTTATATACGAAATACCCTGGTCTAAAAAACAAACAAAAAACAAGAGCTAAGAGCTCAAATGGCACTTGTGACGAGGCAAGAAGAGCCAAGAGCACATATGGTATGAGCTCTAACAAAATTCTAAGAATCAATATATTGATTTAAAAGGAAAATCAAAGGCTTAATGCTGGTTAGGATTTAAAATAATAGCTCTGAGTCACGACGTCCTTCTAAATATCAAAATTCATTAAGATCCGATCACCCACTCGTAAGTTATAAATTCCTAATTTTTTCTAATTTTTCCTCGCCCTTTAGCCCCCCAGATGGTCGAATCTGGGAAAACGGCTTTATCAAGTCAATTTGTGAAGCTCCCTGACACGCCTAGCAATTTTCATCATCCTAGCACTTCCAGAAGCACCAAACTAGCTAAATCAATGAACCCCTCCCCCCCAAATCCCCCAAAGAGAATATGTCCAGTACGGTCAAGTCAAACAGGTATCAAGGACATTTGCTTATTCTATCCACCAAGCTTAATCCTGATTCCTCCACTCCAAGTGTTTTCTTAGATTTTCCCCTCCAACTCCCGCCAATGTCAAAAGATCTGGTCGGGATTTAAAATAAGAGCTCTGAGACATGAATTCCTTCTAAATATCAAATTTCATTAAGATCCGATCACCTATTCGTAAGATAAAAATACCCCAATTTTTACGTTTTCCAAGAATTCCGACTTCCCCCTCCAACTTCCCCCAATGTCACAGGATCTGTCCGGAATTTAAAATTAGAGTTTTAAAGCACAAGATCCTTCTAAATATTAAATTTCATTACGATCTGGTCACCCTTTTGTAAGTTACAAATACCTCAATTTTCAAAATTACCCCCCCCCCCTCCAACACCATCAAAGAGAGCAGATCCGGTCCGGTTATGTCATTCACGTATCTTAGAAAGGCTTTTATTCTTCCCATCCAGTTTCATCCTGATCTCTCCACTGTAAGTATTTTCTAAGATTTCTGGTCCCCCCCCCCTCCAATGACGCAGGATCCGGTTGAGATTTAAAATAAGATATCTGAGTTACGAGGTCCTTCTAAATATGAAGTTTCATGAAGATCCGATCACTCCTTCATAAACTACAAATACGTCATTTTTTCAATTTTTCTGAATCACCCCCCCCCCCCATAGAGCGGATCCGTTCCAATTATATAAATCAAGTATCTAAGACTTCTACTTATTTTTCCCACCAAGTTTCATCCCGATCCCTCCAATCTAAGCGTTTTCCATGATTTTAGGTTCCCCCACCCCAAACTCCCCCCAATGTGACCAGATCCGGTCAGGATTTAAAATAAGAGCTTTGAGACACGACATCCTTCGATATATCAAATTTCATTGAGATCTGATCACCCGTTCGTAAGTTAAAAATACCTCATTTTTCAGAATTAGCCCCCCCCCAACTACCCCAAAGAGAGCGGATACGTTCCCGTTATGTAAATCATGTATCTAGGACTTGTGCTTATTTTTCCCACCAAGTTTCATCCCAATCCCTCCATTTAAGTGTTTTCCAAGATTTTAGGTTTCCCCCTCCCAACTTCCCCCCCCCCAATGTCACCAGATCTGGTCAGGATTTAAAATAAGAGCTCTGAGACACGATATCCTTCTAAAGATCAAATTTCATTGAGATCCCATCATCCATTCGTAAATTAAAAATACCTCATTTTTTCTAATTTTCAGAATTACCCCCCCCCCCAATTACCCCAAAAAGAGCGGATCCGTTCCGGTTATGTCAATCATGTATCTAGGACTTGTGCTTATTTTCCTCACCAAATTTCATCCCGGTCCCTCCACTCTAAGTGTTTTCCAAGATATTGGGTTTCCCCCTCCCACCTCCCCCCCCAATGTCAACATATCCGGTCGGGATTTAAAATAACAGCTCTGAGACATGGTATCCTTCCAAACATCAAATTTCATTAAGTTCTGATCAACCGTTCGTAAGTTAAAAATACTTCAATTTTTCTATGTTTTCCGAATGAACAGGCACCCTACTCCCCCCCCCAGGTGATCAAATTAGAAAAACGACTATTTCTAATTTAATTTGGTCCAGTCCCTGATACGCCTGCCAAATTTCATTGTCCTAGCTTACCTGGAAGCGCCTAGAGTAGCAAAACAGGGACCGACAGACGGACCGACAGAATTTGAGATTGCTATATGTCACTTGGTTAATACCAAGTGACATATAGCTTATAAAAAAAAAAATTAAAAAAACACATAATACATTCCGCCCGCATTGCTCTAGCACTATTGCGCTTCCTATGATACTAATAGCATAGGTCATAAAGGCCCGATATCAGCAGATAAACAAAAATACAAATAATATATTAAATTTAAACTTAATAAACTTACATTTTCGGGACATTCTCGATTTTCCCGAGGATATTCAGCTAAATATTTCCCATGCATCTATTGATTCTCAATTTTGTCACCATCAGTTAAATTTACAGGTAAACCGGTTTTAACAAGGGTGAACAAAGGTAGGCTATATTAACCTTACCTAAAATAAGAAAAAAGGTATTGTCTTTGAAGGTCAATAATGAATTAACGGTTAACAGCAATTATTATATTTGGAAACAGCATAAGTATCCAAATTCGAAAGCCATCTTTTAAACAAATATCTGGTCCGAGTAGTGGTCGACAGATTTGCTTCATTTATTCCAAAGGTAAATAAATTTATTTCATAAATATGAAGAAAGAAAGACATGAAGAAACCAGTGTTTCAGTGGGAAATTTCACTTTGGAAGAATCCGTCAACAGCCGGTAGATAATTTTCATTCTGAGTAAATAATTCAAATTTTACCAAGTTATCCCGACACACTTAAGAAGTGAAGTTAGGTCAATGTTTATGAATTATACCAGGACCTTGGTAACAAAATTACGGAAACTACAACAAAAGAATTATGGAAAGCAGGCCTCCCGGAACACATTATGTCAAATACCTAACATAGTTCACCCTAACCAACTTTATACATAAGTATTTATTAAAACATACAAGCATCGTAGTTTTTTTTCATTGATTAAATAAAAATAAAAAATTGTAAATGAGAGTAAGGAGCGACATTAAAACTCAAAACGAACTGAAATTAATCCGTGTGTGAAACGGGCTGTTCCCTTCTCAACCCCCCACTCTTTACGCTAAAGTTGTTTACTGTTTTATAAATTAGAATTGAGAGAAAGAGTCAAACTTTAGCGAAAAGAGCGGGGCGTTGAGGAGGGGATAGCCCCTTTATACACGGAGCAATTTCTGTTCGTTCTAAGTTTAAAGTCGCTCCTCACTTTTATTTAAAAAAAAAACATTTTTTTATTTAATAACTATCTAGGCTAATGATAATGAAATAAACGTCCGGAGAAACATTGAGCGGAAAGTTGAACAAAATAAAAAAAATACTTTGTACATACAAATTGCTGATATGAGCGAAACCAGCAATATTTTTGGAACGGCTTACCGCATCAAGAAGAAACATCTGGAGCATGATAAGTGGGATATTCAACTGACTAAAAGGCAACATGTATTTGTTAATACTCCTATTAA